>NW_028189488.1:0-21286 GCF_048542155.1 Nylanderia fulva
ATAAATATTAATACAGAAATGTGTTTATTGACATATTTTTGACACTTTATATATAGCATTCTATGCATGGTTATATTGGATGATGCTATTAGAACTCTAATATCATTATTCAATAATATGTAATCATAGGAATATAAACTAATTTGAATAGTATATAGACATATATACATATATATATATATAAAATTAAGTCGCTTTAAATGTTTATATAATCTATAACCACACATATCTGTTTTTGTAAACTTGTTGTTAGATGCTGCGCGAACTTCAAGAACCAATTTAACAAATAAGGAATTTGAGGATATAATTGCAAGATGGCTAATTTTAGCCAAGCAGAGATTTGACCGAGATTTGTAAGTTATATATAATATACCTCAATTAACTATTTGATCATCTTATCTCAAACGTTGTATTTTTATAAGAAACTGATTTTTTAAAGAGGGTGAACACATGCCACTATCTGTTCATTATTGCGGTGTATTAGTTTTTTTAAATAAATACAAACATTTAAGAACTTATTGTTATTTTTGTATAGAATATTATGCAGAATAGAATTGACTTATTGCACCTATGTATAACAATCCATATTTCTTTTTAGGAAAAAGAAAGAACAAAAGAAGAGATGCGAAAATGAGGAGATCTAAACAAGAAAAGGAACCAGGTTATTAAATAGAATAATTTTAATATATAATAAATAATAAATATTGTGAACGTTTATTATTACGTTATTGCACAGTTATTATTATTACGTTTATTTATAGATTTTATAGAGTTTATTTTTGCATATGTACTTTTTTTATTTTGAATGTATTAATTTCATACACAGTAATTATATATATATTTTATTATTTAAATGGTTACAGTATTAAATACAATATGCATAGTTGTAAGTGCAATAAAGTAATTATTAAATATTATTTTTTAAATAATAGTATAAAACGAGAAAAGTTATAAATAATATATACAGTTGAATATTAAAGTAATTTAAAGTTCTAAGATTTTAGTTATTTATTGCGTAGCTGTAGCATAAAAACTTAACAATCACTATGTTTATTTTATAAGGCCTATATATTAAAAAGTGATGCACATTAAGTTTTTTAAACAATTGTATCAATTTTTTTTTCATAATTTGATAAAGTGATAACTTAGAAGTTGAAGAAAATTTACTTTAAAAATGATTTATTTATAAGATTAATTATATTGCTTAGTGATATAGTTATTCAATATGATTAAATGATGGATTTAACGTGAATGTGTATTAAAATGATAGTTATACCCCACACACAAGGACATATATAATAAATATGGCTTATATTTTTGGAAGTATATATGTATATTAAAAATAAAAAATGTAAGTAAATAATTACATTTATAATCTTTTGAGACAAGATATACTACTGGCAGGATCAAAGTGAGCTTCGTGTGCGGTAGTCGCAGGGAGTATATCGCGAGCGAGCCCGAAAGACTCGTCGCTACGCTCTTTTAGCGCGCGCGCGCGTTCGATGCGCGCGAAACACCGACGGCGCGCGCGACACGCTCGTATGTGCCATTTATTTGCCGCCGGTTCTTGCTCAGCCGGTCGGGCGACACTCTGCTGTGTTTAACGCTATTATGTAAAGGTACGACGAGGGAGAACGACGGAGGCGAGAGTAAAAACCCCCGACGCCGCGCCTCTCTCTTCTTCCTCATCCTCTCCGTCAAAATACACAGTATCAAAATACTCGTGTTCTTATTCTCCCAAATGTTTAGGAAATGCGCGGTCTCAGAGAGACAGCGCGATTCACCCTGAAGCTTAGGATCGACGATTGGCGATTTTCGCGATTTGCTTAGACGTCGAGGGATGGTATGTCTTATGGTTCGTACGCGTTAAACCGCAACAGACCAGCAAACGATTTCGCTACGAGGCGTACAAAGCGAGGGGAAGAAGCAACTCTTACCGCAAACTCGTATCCGTGGAGTAGATGCTCGGTAAGCGCGACGATTCCGCTGCTGCGTACGAAACGAGAGGGAACCGCGCGGCCAACACACTAGAGGCGTGCGCGCCACATACGAGCCATTCGGTCTTTGCGACACCGACTCGTGGCAATGCCTGTGCTCGTAATAAATAAGTGTGCGTTAATTTTGCGCGGCGTTCGGCGACGAACGAGACGAGCCGCACCGTATCCCCGGCAAAGAGGAATACAAGACGACGTATATTTTTTTATATATTGTGGTTTCCAAATCAAACTTTATATAAGGGTTCTCTCCGTGTAAGAGTCGCGACTCGCCCAAAAATCGTTTTGGACCCGTTCGGGCGATTTCTGTCAAGTCGAGAGCCGACACGTAAAAATTAATTTTAAAAAAGGGGAACGGTACGGAGGGGGCGGTCAAAACCCACCCCGGGAAAGTGGCGCGAGACTCGAGAAAGTACGTTTACGACTCGTCCGGACTCGCTCAAACGTTCGACGCGCCGAGAGCGAGTTTTTTTTTTTTTTTTTTTTTTTTTTTTTTTTTTTTTTTTTCCCCCCCCCCCCCCCCCCCCCCCCCCCCCCCCCCCCCCCCCCCCCCCCCCCCCCCCCCCCCCCCCCCCCCCCCCCCCCCCCCGGGCCCCCGGGCAACCTCCGGCGGGCGAAAACTGGGGCGGGCGACACCCCCGGGAAACCCACGGCCGACCGGCGACACCCCCGGGAAAGGGCGGCACCTCCAGACAACCAAAATGATCTCTCGAAGTCAGGAGCCCGCGGCGGTTACCTCCGGAACACTTAACGGACGTTTTAAAGGGGCCGCAACGAGGGAGCTACGTAAAAACGTTTCGGACGAACGAAGTTATTACTATTCGGCGCTCGCTCGACATAGGGCGCTGTCCGATTACTAATTCGAAACGTGTCTCTCAAACCCACGTGTCGGAGACATATATTTCGAATTATTACGGATGATACGCAACACGAAAAAACCCGATTACGTACCGAACACTCGCCCAGCGAATTCACGGCGCGGAAACGAAAAGCTCGTTACGGGCGTTTTTTATAGGCCCCCGGGAACAAAAAAACGCCGGCGAAAAATTGGGGAAGGGGGACGGCACCTCGGAGGGCGACCCCTCCGGACGACCAATGATTTTCCCCAAGTCGTGCCCGCCGGCCCTGGTACCTCCGGGGCACTTGCGGCGAGTAGCGACGCACGAGGAGTAATGTCCCGATAGGGAAAAATACGTTCGGACAAAGGTTTCGTCTTTGCGCTCCGCACGACCGCGGACCACATTATTCATATTGCAAAATTCCCGGGTACCCTGTCGGATGCACAATTTCGAGATTATACAAACCCGATCGGGCGACGAGAAATTTTTTCAGCCCGATAGAGGCATCCCCCGTGTTTTCCTTGATTAGCGGGGCGGACACCACCGGCGGCAGCGCCGCCCGTAACCAAGTACAGATAGCGGGCGTGTTGCTTTCGTTGGCGGGGCGACACCTCCGGCCGGCACGCGGCCGCTCGTAACCCAAGGTTACGATAGCGGCGTGTTGCATTTGTTGGCGGGTGATGACACCTCCAGGCCAGCCCAAGCCGCTTTTCCAGTTCGATCGCGGAGTGTTGCTTTCGTTGCGGGCCGACCACCTCCGGCCCGCACAAGCCGCTTTACAATTCGTCGCGGCGTGTTGCTTCGCCGGGGCGAATGACAAATTCTTCCAAGTTCGCTAGCGGCGTAGTTGCTTTCGCCGCGGAGAGTGCGGAGAAATTCTTCCAAGTCCTTAGCGGCGTGTTGCTATGAGGAGCGATCGAGAAAAATTCATCCAGTCGTTCGCGGCGTGTTGCATTCGCCGGCGAGCGGAATTCTTCCAGTCGTTTCGCGGCGTGGCTTTCGCCGGGGCGAGGCGAGAAATTTTCCAAGTCCTTCGCGGGCGTGATGCTTTCCGCCGGAAGCGAGCCGAGAAGAGAAAAAGAAATTCATCCAAGTCCGTTCGCGCGTGTTGCTTTCGCCGGGCGAGCGACAAATTCTTCCAAGTCAGTTCGCGGAGTGTTGCTTTCGTTGGCGGGCGACACCTCCGGCGGCACGCGCCGCCGTACCCCAAGTCCGATCGCGGCGTGTTGCTTTCGTTGGCGGGCGACACCTCCGGCCGCACAAGCCGCTTTTTTCCAAGTTCGCTCGCGGCGTGTTGCTTTCGCGGGCGAGCGACAAATTCTTCCAAGTTCGCTCGCGGCGTGTTGCTTTCGCCGGGCTGCGCGAGAAATTCATTCCAAGTCGTTCGCGGCGTGTTGTTGCTTTTCGCCGGGAGTGCGAGACGAGAAATTCTTCCAAGTCCGTTCGCGGCGTGTGGCTTTCGCCGGGCGAGCGAGAAATTCATCCAAGTCCGTTCGCGGCGTGTTGCTTTCGCCGGGCGAGCGACAAATTCTTCCAAGTACGTTCGCGGCGTGTTGCTTTCGTTGGCGGGCGACACCTCCGGCGGCACGAGCCGCCCGTACCCCCAAGTCCGATTCGCGGCGTGTTGCTTTCGTTGGCGGGCGACACCCTCCGGCCGCACAAGCCGCTATTTCCAAGTTCGCTCGCGGCGTGTTGCTTTCGCCGGGCGAGCGACAAATTCTTCCACGTTCGCTCGCGGCGTGTTGCTTTCGCCGGGCGAGCGAGAAATTCTTCCAAGGTCCGTTCGCGGCGTGTGCTTTCGCCGGCGATCGAGAAAATTCATTTCCAAGTCCGTTCGCGGCCTCGTGTGCTTTCGCCGGGCGAGACGACAAATTCTTCCAAGTCCGTTCGCGTCCCGTGTTGCTTTGTGGCGGGGCGACACTCCGCGGCGGCGCGCCGCCGTACCCCAAGTCCTATAGCAGGTGTTGCTTTCGTTGGCGGCCCGACACCCCGGTCCGCACAAAGCGCTTTTTCCAAGTGTCGCCGCGCGGCGTGGTGCTTCGCGGGCGAGCGTCAAAGTCTTCAAAGTCGGCCTGCGGCGTGTGCTTTTCGCCGGCGAGAGCGAGAAATTCATCCAAAGTCCGTTAGCGGCGTGTTGCTTTCGCCGCGAGCGAGAGACGAGAAATTCTTCCAAGTCCGTTCGCGGCCGTGTTGCTTTCGACGGCGAGCGAGCGAAATTCATTCCAAGTCCGTTCGCGGCGTGTTGCTTTCGCCGGGCGAGCGAGAAATTCATTCCAAGTCGTTCGCGGCTCCGTGTTGCTTTCGCCGGCGAGCCGAGAAATTCATCCAAGTCCGTTCGCGGCGTGTTGCTTTCGCCGGCGAGCGAGAAATTTTTCCAAGTCCGTTCGCGGCGTGTTGCTTTCGCCGGCGAGCGAGAAATTCATCCAAGTCCGTTCGCGGCGTGTGTTGCTTTCGCCGTCGAACGTGTGGGGTCTCGTCTAACCGACAAGACGAATCCCCAAGCCGAGGGCTGAGTCTCAACAGATCGCAGCGTGGTAACTGCTCTACCGAGTACAACACCCCGCCAGGTACCTAAGTCGTCTACAGCCGATTCCGAGTCTCGACATCGAACTTGCGAAACCCATGATCGACCGTTAGACGCCGTGCCGTCGTAGCGGTGAGATACCGACGACGGGCGATGGCGCCGTACGGCAAACCGGGCTCGTGCGACGACCGGCCGAGGACCGGCCGCCTAGTAGTGTCACATTGTTTTTGAGCCTTTCGACTCACGAGACTCCTAGAGATATCATTGCCACCTTCGACTAGAGAGGATACGGCCTTAGAGGCGTTCAGGCTAATCCCACGGATGGTAGCTTCGCACCACCGGCCGCTCGACCGAGTGCGTGAACCAAATGTCCGAACCCTGCGGTTCCTCTCGTACTGAGCAGGATTACTATCGCAATGGACTAGTCATCAGTAGGGTAAACTAACCTGTCTCACGCGGTCTAAAACCCAGCTCACGTTCCCTGTTGGCGGTGTGGAACAATCCGACGCTTGGCGAATTCTGCTTCGCAATGATAGGAAGAGCCGACATCGAAGGATCAAAAAGCGAAACGTCGCTATGGAACGCTTGGCCGCCACAAGCCAGTTATCCCTTGTGGTAACTTTTTGAAACCTATTGCTGAAAACATCTTCAAGCCAAAAGGATCGATAGGCCGTGCTTTCGCAGTATCTATGCGTACTGAACCTCGAGATCAAGCCAGCTTTTGCCCTTTTGCTCTACGCGAGGTTTCTGTCCTCGCTGAGCTGGCCTTAGGACACCGCGTTATTCTTTGACAGATGTACCGCCCAGTCAAACTTCCCCCGCCTGGCAGTGTCCTCGAAATCGGATCACGCGGGAGTATTAGTATTAACGGCGATCGGCCGAGGCCTAAGCCCACTTGACACAGTTGGCTCTAGAACACCGTGACCGCGCGGGGCGCGAAGGCCCTCGGGGCACGCGCTCCGTCTAACGAGTAAGTAAGGAAACGATGAAAGTAGTGGTATTTCACAGGCGATGTTTGCCATCTCCCACTTATGCTACACCTCTTCATGTCTCCTTACAGTGCAGAACTAGAGTAAAGCTCAACCAGGGTCTTCTTTCCAAGCTAATTTTCCAAGGCCCGTTACATTGCAGTGGTCTTCAGCTAGACAGTTTAGATAGGACGACAGTTATTGTAAGAGCTGTTGCCCCGAAAGCAAACGACTACGGCTGCCCGCACTACGGGCATACGCCCAAATGATACCACCCGTCCACGAAACCGCCCGAGAACGGCAGTAGAAAAAAATACAGCAGCGCCTTGCGGGATGGACAGGTAGCCGCGACGAGCGAGCCATCCTGATCCCTAAACCGATTATTACCTCCTAGGGACCACCACTACGACCCACCCGTTGGGACACGGTATGCGTGGTAGGCTGGTACGGTCCCGGCATTCGCCCCGACGCGCCCAGCGGGACCACGGGGAGGCCTGTCCATTTGTGTACCGGCCTGACACACGCTCTAAACCTGTTGGGTGGAAGTCTTTGGGAAGGGAGGAAGGATGACTAGTAGATAGGGGACAGTGGAATCTCGTTAATTCCATTCATGCGCGGCACAAATTAGATGACGATGGGCTTTGGGACCTTAAGAGGTCATGGTTACGACACGACACCGGGGGGTCTGGGGGGGCGGTTAGACCAGTAAGCGGACCCCAGCGGTGCCGGGAGGCTACATCGGGTTATCCCTTCCGCTAGAACGGATCCACACCTGGGATTTCCCCTTTACAGCGCACATACACTGCGTATTACGTACGCCAGGGACAGCAGATCCTTCAGACGTAGGGGCCCGTTTACCCGCGCTTGCTTGAATTTCTTCACGTTGACATTCAGAGCACTGGGCAGAAATGACATTGCGTCAACACCCGCGAGGGCCATCGCAATGCTTTGTTTTAATTAGACAGTCGGATTCCCCTAGTCCGTGCCAGTTCTGAGCTGAGCGTTGAATGGCGGCCGAAGAGGACGACCACGACGGCTCGCGCCGCCACGGAAGCCTCGCAGCAAGGAAGATCCGCGGGAGGCCAAGGCACGGGACCGAGCTCGGATCCCGGGACCGGCGCGAGAACGCCGACCGTTCACCTCGCCCAGGCCCGGCACGGCAGCCAGACCCGCTTCCCGACCAAGCCCGACACGCCCCGCTCCTCAGAGCCAATCCTTATTCCGAAGTTACGGATCCAATTTGCCGACTTCCCTTACCTACATTATTCTATCGACTAGAGGCTCTTTACCTTGGAGACCTGCTGCGGATATGGGTACAAACCGGCGCGACACCTCCACGTGGCCCTCTCCTGGATTTTCAAGGTCCGAGGGAAAGATCCGGACACTGCCGCAACTGCGGTGCTCTTCGCGTTCCAACCCCTATCTCCCTGCTAGAGGTTTCCAGGGAACTCGAACGCTTATACAGAAAAGAAAACTCTTCCCGGATCTCCCGACGGCGTCTCCAGGTCATTTTGGGTTACCCCGACGAACACTCTTACGAGGGCCCGAATTGTATGCGGTTCCGCTGCCGGGTTCCGGAATAGGAACCGGATTCCCTTTCGCCCGACGGGCGTGTGTCTTTCGTATAATATTTATTATTATTTCTCGACACTCGAGTATATTGTACGCCGTCATTGACATAGGATTTCTCCTAGGGCTTAGGATCGACTGACTCGTGTGCAACGGCTGTTCACACGAAACCCGTCTCCACGTCAGTCCTCCAGGGCCTCGCTGGAGTATTTGCTACTACCACCAAGATCTGCACCGACGGCGGCTCCAGGCAGGCTCGCGCCCAGACCCTTCTGCGCTCACCGTCACGACCCTCCTACTCGTCAGGGCTTCGTGACGACGCGAGAGAAGACTAACGCCCGCTCCCGGTTGCCGCCCCACTTGCCGCTGACGGCAGAGTATAGGCTCGACGCTTCAGCGCCATCCATTTTCAGGGCTAGTTGCTTCGGCAGGTGAGTTGTTACACACTCCTTAGCGGATTCCGACTTCCATGGCCACCGTCCTGCTGTCTTAAGCAACCAACGCCTTTCATGGTGTCCCATGAGCGTCGAGTTGGGCGCCTTAACTCTGCGTTTGGTTCATCCCACAGCGCCAGTTCTGCTTACCAAAAATGGCCCACTGGCACTCTGATCCGAAGATGCTCGTGGCTTCATAATTCAAGAAAGCCAGAGATCTCACCCATTTAAAGTTTGAGAATAGGTTGAGGTCGTTTCGGCCCCAAGGCCTCTAATCATTCGCTTTACCAGATGAGACTCGCGCGCGTTCCGTGCGGAACGGCCGAGTGCCAGCTATCCTGAGGGAAACTTCGGAGGGAACCAGCTACTAGATGGTTCGATTACTCTTTCGCCCCTATACCCAGTTCCGACGATCGATTTGCACGTCAGAATCGCTACGGACCTCCATCAGGGTTTCCCCTGACTTCGTCCTGACCAGGCATAGTTCACCATCTTTTGGGTCCCAACGTGTACGCTCTGGGTGCGCCTCTTCTCGCGATGAGAACGAGACGCCCCGAGAGTGCGAGGCCGCATCGCGACGCGGCCCATCCTCCCTAGGTCGACGGCCAGGGCCGACCTTCATTTTTATTACGCTTTTAGGTCTCGCGACAAGTCCCAATGACTCGCGTACATGTTAGACTCCTTGGTCCGTGTTTCAAGACGGGTCCTAAGAGTACCCAAAGCAGTAGCGTCGCCGACCGGTATCGGTCTCCCGCGAGACCGCGGGAGACGTTCGTAGGCCTGTCGAAGGTGTACCGTACTGTAACCAACAGCGGGCCAGGACCGGGGACGGCGCGAAGTCCGTAACCTCCGAGTACCGTGGTGCGCGCTTGCGACGGTCTCGACGCACCGTGAATAGTGCGGCCTGATACTTTGCGCGTACCGCCGAGCAGCCGGCCGGGCGACCGAGGGTTTGTCGCGTGCCGTTTTACCGGCGACGCGACAGACACCGCACCCGGGCCGTAGACCGACACCCAGCGGGTCGCGACGTTCTACTTGGGGAGAAGTGCACGACGACGAGCGCCGGACATCGGCGCACGGTAGCGTGCCCGCGCGCGAGCCGCAAGGACTCCGCGGGACATCGCCGACCGACGCGAAGCCAGCGCCGCTGACGATGAATCTCCCCGTTCGATCTTTTGGGTTTCTTAGGTTTACCCCTAAACGGTTTCACGTACTCTTGAACTCTCTCTTCAAAGTTCTTTTCAACTTTCCCTCACGGTACTTGTTCGCTATCGGTCTCGTGGTCGTATTTAGCCTTAGATGGAGTTTACCACCCACTGAGAGCTGCACTCTCAAGCAACCCGACTCTAAGGAGAGAACCTCCCGAGGCGCGCACCGGTCGCTACGGGCCTGGCACCCTCTACGGGTAAGTGGCCCCATTCAAGATGGACTTGGACGCGACGCGGCACCTCGGGATAAGCGGATCCTCCCAAACACCACATTTCCCTGCGGCGGAACCGCGGGATTCGGTGCTGGGCTCTTTCCTGTTCGCTCGCCGCTACTAAGGAAATCCTGGTTAGTTTCTTTTCCTCCGCTTAATAATATGCTTAAATTCAGCGGGTAATCTCGCCTGCTCTGAGGTCGTCGCATAGTGAGCTTTCGTAGCCGTTTGCCTCCTCCGCGTCGCTCATCGTCGTCTCTCCTCTATAATATATATTATAAGAGGGAGAGAGAGAGAGCGTCGAACGAGAGAGCAGCAGCGGCAGCACACGAAATACGCGAGAAGGCAAATCGCCGGGGCGCTAACCGCACACACACTTGTTGGTGGTAATGGAGACGATATATCGCGGGGTTCGAGATTCTCGGCTCCCCCTTCTCTTTTATATACAAAATTCGGGCGGAATCGATTCGACGAGTACACGACGCGGCGCGCCGGTCCCCTTTTTTCGCTTTACGAAAATTTCGTGGACTCGGACACGCGGTCGGCTCGCGATTCAAAACCCTTCTCCGTAAAGAGGTAAAGGATTACGAATGCTCTCTCCGCCGGACGACGACGCGCCGTATATTTCTCCGTAATACCGTTATGTGTGCGGGCAAGGGCGCCTCGGCATAAGACGCGCGAGCGCTATCGTACCGAGAGACGCGGCACAGAGTGCGGGTCAGTCTGTGTGATGTACAAAGAGGAGAGACGGTGAGACAAGCGCTACCTACTTTCGGGAGACAAAGACGCACGCGCCGCTCTAGCGAAAGCGGTGCCATTTACCGTCCTGACCCTTTTATTGGCCGTTTGTTGCTCCCTTTGCGCGCGCTCTTACTCTCATCCCATTTTTCCTCGGCTCTCGCGTACACACATGACTTGGATACACAAACACGCTTCCCCTCTTAATTCGCGCAGCAATCTCTGGGCGCGCGTTCGCCAACGTTTTACACGCTTGTGCGCTTCTCCTCCTCATTATTATTATTTCGGTGTGTCATTTCAGACGACGCCAGGCTTTGCACCGCGGCCGGTCGGCGCGGCACAGACACCTCGGGCGAACGTCCAACAATTGCTCGTACGCCCATTGTAAGCGTTGCACAGGGCACAGGCGACGCGCGCGCCATTCTCTGGTCGCCCGCGTCGTGGAAGTGCGCGCTTTTCGGACGCAAGCAGTTTAGAGGTACTAAAACGACCCTCAGCCAGGCGTGGTCCGGGAATTGTATCCGTGGACCGCAATGTGCGTTCGAAATGTCGATGTTCATGTGTCCTGCAGTTCACAAGTTGACGCGCAATTAGCTGCGTTCTTCATCGACCCACGAGCCAAGTGTTCCACCGTTCAGGGTAATCGTTCGAAATTTTTGCTCTCGCGAAGAAACGCGCTTCTCGTTCAACCATCGTGGTCTCTTCTCTCGGACGAGAAAGAGAGAATAATCGTGGTGGCTCTTCGATCAGCCTGTCCGCGCGCGTCCGAGGACGCGCGCGGACCGCCGCCTCCCGCCAGGGAAGGCTACGGCACAAAGATAGAGTTGTGTGTTTCTCGTTCGGAGCGTCTCTCCCGCAACGGGAGAGCCGGGGCGGAAGCTCTTTGAAGAAACCGTCGGACCGACACAGTTGACAGATTGGTCGAAATATCATCGATCCCTTCTCTGTGTTATATATATATATTATAATAATATATGGGGGTCCTCTCGCTCGGCACTCGCGATCGCACACCGTGTGTTCTCGGCACGCTGACCGCTGCCCCGCGACAACGGGGAGGGCGCGCGTCGACGAACGTCGTGGGTGCTGCACACACGCGTGCGCGGGCATAGGTTACCACCGGTTCGCGCTCAACGCCGAATCGACGCTCTGTGTGTGTGTGTGGCCGGAGAATGGCACACACACGAGCGTGATCGCGAAGCGTCTCGCTCCGAATCGTCGTCAAACACCGCCGGGCGCGCTGCTCTGCTTGCCGACTACTTTCGGTCAGAGAGGCGCGACGGCGTCCGTCGTTATATCAAAACACAACAACAAATTCCGTCAAATCCGTTATTTTCTTTTTCTCTGAGAGCGCCTTTTCAGCGCGTCCATTCAGTCGCCGACTGCTGCGAGCGCGCGTCTCTCCCAAAAGAGAGGACTCTCGACGCAGAGCAGGACCTCCGGAACGTTAATGATCCTTCCGCAGGTTCACCTACGGAAACCTTGTTACGACTTTTACTTCCTCTAAATGATCAAGTTTGGTCATCTTCCCGGCAACATCGGCAATGCCGAGACATTGCCGCGCACCAGTCCGAAGACCTCACTAAATCATTCAATCGGTAGTAGCGACGGGCGGTGTGTACAAAGGGCAGGGACGTAATCAACGCGAGCTTATGACTCGCGCTTACTGGGAATTCCTCGTTCATGGGGAACAATTGCAAGCCCCAATCCCTAGCACGAAGGAGGTTCAGCGGGTTACCCGGGCCTTTCGGCCAGGGAACACACGCTGATTCCTTCAGTGTAACGCGCGTGCGGCCCAGAACATCTAAGGGCATCACAGACCTGTTATTGCTCAATCTCGTGCGGCTAGAAGTGCTTCGCATTTGGGCACATGATGCGGCAATGCACCGAAAAGGAAAGACTGTGCCAAAAATGTGGATGTGTAGGACACATGATGAGAGATTGTAAAAAGGAAAGTGTGTGTAGAAACTGTAAACTGAGAGGGAGCAAATGTGATCACTCGGTTCTGTCCGAAGTGTGTCCGGAATACGTGAGAGCGTTAGAGAGAGAGAAAGCAAGAATAAATGACGAATGAATGGTGCGTGAATGTGGTGCAGTATAACTGCCAAAGAGCGTATGCAATTATGTGTGATCTGGGTGAGATGATGCGCGAACGTCGAGTGAGTGTAACACTGCTGCAAGAACCGTATGAAAGGCATGAACATGTGGTGGGCTTGCCCATAGGTTTGGATGTGATTGTGTGCGAAAGTGGGACGGTGAAAGCAGCAGTGGTGGTAAATGACTCTAGGTTAGACGTGATGTGCGTGAGAGAGTGTACGAATAAGCTTGGTGTGAGTGTGTGGTTGAAGGGGGACTTTGGCGAAATGTATGTGGTGTCCATGTATTGCCAGTATGGTAAGTGTATCGAGCCGTACTTGGCGTACATGGACAGAGTAAGTGAGACGGCCGGGAGAAAGCGTCTGCTGATAGGTATGGATGCGAATGCCGTCTCTCCCTTGTGGTATAGTGTTACGTCCCGTTCGCAGTCGCGGCGTGTTATTCGCGAGTGTATGATTCGCGTTGCACGTACTCAAACTATTGCGCGAGACAACGTCGTATTACGGAAATTTTTCCGGGGATACCCACGACGAAGGGTTTTCCGACAAAGGTTGCACGATGCGGAGGAAAGGGAAAGAATGTGTTACCCTTAAAGTAGCAGTTACGGCGTGGAGCCTATCTGTAATTCTACAGTTATGATCGTGGTTCCGTCTTCTATCCTCGCCGGGACGCTATCTGGGTTACGCGAGTAGTCTTCGTATACAGACTCGCAAAGTTCGCATAGGTCACCCGCCCGTGAGAGGGTGAGGCGGTTGCTGCAAGTTCCGCAAACTATCCCAACTAATAATCCACCTATGGTTAGGCTATGTTTCCGGATCCGCGTCCAGAACAATTGAGAAGTTCGAGGTAACGCGGCGAAGCATGAAAGACAAAGAGCGGCTTTAGTTTCAAAATGGATGTACCCGATACCGACTTGACAGTAATACGGAGGCTCGAGAGGTATTAGGAGATTAACTCCTGGAAGAGGGGTTACACCTCTAAAGGGGATTGGGCACATCTATACTTGCCACGTTAGTTGTATTAAAAGATCATGCGTTGTTCGCTCGTAGATGGTTGATGAGACCGGACGTTGTCGAGAGGTCGGTAAATGTCGGTAAAGTGAGTCGATGTGGCGTCGATATAACGTCGGCAACTATCGGTAACGATCGTCGGTAAAGGCCGTCGGTATAAGCCGGTGGTAAATCGTTGGTAAGATCGTCGATAAAAGAACGTACGTCGGTATACTGTTGGTAAATCGGGAGTGTTCCTAATAGTTTATTGTTTAAATGACTACTTTGTTGTACGGATTTACGAAGTTATTTCTTGAGACACGAAGTTTTTTAAAAGATTGAATTATTTGCGTTTTTCCGTGTTAGAATTCCGAGAGTGGCACCGCATGTGGTGGTCGACCCTAGTTTTATAGCCCGACCTTTTTTTTATAGCTTCCGCAGTGACGATGGAAAAGAGGAAAAATGTGTCGGAGATTTTTCTAGAATGTTCTCTTCCACGTGGTAGAAGCGTCTCTGAATTTGCTAACACGCGCGATTCCTTAGGTTAACGTGAATTTCACTTACCTTTAGTAGCACTTTCTTGATCGTGTCGGCTCGTACTTGGAGGTAGTGCGTGCGGCGAGGGTCGTTCACTGGGATGTTTGGCGGCGGCAGGCGTCGTGGTTGGAACGTTATTGGTATGCACTTCCACTGTAGGAGTTCGTCGTTGTTATTATTTTTAATGTTGAAAATGTTCTCGTATTCAGGATCGGCCTGATATTCCACTCCGAGGAATTGAGAATATTCCTCGGTCGCTGATTCGCGATAAAGTCGGTTTAGTTTTCGTAATTGATTCTTCCTTCCTGCGCGTCGCGTCTTAGGCATATTGAATTTGATGCATCCTCTGAATGATTACTCAAATAAGGAGGGTTGATATGCGGCGGACCTCACTATCAATTCCTTATTTTGGCAAATGCTGAGAATGTTAATTCTGACTGTGATGAGCGGTGGTCCGCTCCAAACACAGTTTGAATTATTCTGAATTCAAACGCCGTATGACAAATTTAAACGCTATCGTATTTTATCACGGGAGTGGAAGTTTGAAGAATACTGAACACTAGTTTTCACACATGAATACACTGATTTATTCGTATAGTAGTACAAAATTCGAGACTAAAACTTAGAATTAGAATTTAGATTTAGACTTAGAATTTAGAGTTAGAATATTATACTTAGAGTTAGAATTTTAGAATTAGAGTTAGGATTTAGAATTTGGACTTAGAGTTAGAATTTAGGAGTGCGACTATACTGTTCGGTGTCGCGCAGAGAACTGCCAAAATTCGGGACTGCTCTGAGGTCCTTCGTTTCGGCGGCTCGGGCCTGCGGCGGCCTGGAGAGGGGGAACTCTCCGGAGTAGGGGCTCTCACCGTGGTGGGAGATCCTTAGGCGCTACGAAGCGCCACGCTTAGTTTCTAGGCGGAGTTAAGCGTCATGGCCGGCTTGGCGCGCTTTTCAAATAGCGTTTAAGGAACTTGGAGTAAACGAAAAAATTTATACGGCCGGACGTGACACTAATTCTAAAATTCTAACTCTAAGTATAATATTCTAACTCTAAATTCTAAGTCTAAATCTAAATTCTAATTCTAAGTTTTAGTCTCGAATTTTGTACTACTATACGAATAAATCAGTGTATTCATGTGTGAAAACTAGTGTTCAGTATTCTTCAAAACTTCCACTCCCGTGATAAAATACGATAGCGTTTAAATTTGTCATACGGCGTTTGAATTCAGAATAATTCAAACTGTGTTTGGAGCGGACCACCGCTCATCACAGTCAGAATTAACATTCTCAGCATTTGCCAAAATAAGGAATTGATAGTGAGGTCCGCCGCATATCAACCCTCCTTATTTGAGTAATCATTCAGAGGATGCATCAAATTCAATATGCCTAAGACGCGACGCGCAGGAAGGAAGAATCAATTACGAAAACTAAACCGACTTTATCGCGAATCAGCGACCGAGGAATATTCTCAATTCCTCGGAGTGGAATATCAGGCCGATCCTGAATACGAGAACATTTTCAACATTAAAAATAATAACAACGACGAACTCCTACAGTGGAAGTGGATACCAATAACGTTCCAACCACGACGCCTGCCGCCGCCAAACATCCCAGTGAACGACCCTCGCCGCACCCACTACCTCCAAGTACGAGCCGACACGATCAAGAAAGTGCTACTAAAGGTAAGTGAAATTCACGTTAACCTAAGGAATCGCGCGTGTTAGCAAATTCAGAGACGCTTCTACCACGTGGAAGAGAACATACTAGAAAAATCTCCGACGCATTTTTCCTCTTTTCCATCGTCACTGCGGAAGCTATAAAAAAAAGGTCGGGCTATAAAACTAGGGTCGACCACCACATGCGGTGCCACTCTCGGAATTCTAACACGGAAAAACGCAAATAGTTCAATCTCTTAAAAATCTTGTGTCTCAAAAAATAACTTCGTAAATCCGTACAACAAGGTAGTCATTTAAACAATAATCAATTGAGAACACTTTCGATTTACCAACATTACCGACGATATACCGACATACGTTCTTTTACCGACGTTATCGACAATATACCAACATACGTTCTTTTACCGACATTACCGACGATATACCGACATACGTTCTTTTACCAACGGGTTATCGACACCTTACTGGCACCTTACCAGTGATTTACTGAACAATTACCGACGGTTTTGCCGACGACTACTAACTTCTCGATAACTGCCGGGTTCACCGAAGATCTACGAGCGAACGACGCATTATCAATTCGATTACGCAACAAACACAAATGTGCCCACTCACCCTTAGAGATATAACTCCTCCTCCAGAAGTTAATCTCTTCGTACCGTTTGAACCCTTATTCTATTGCCAAGTTGGTGTCGGGTACATCCATTTTGAGACTAAGGCAGCTCTCTGCATTTCATGCTACTCCACCTTACCTAGAGTCTCGAAATTACTTTGGACAAGGATTCGGAAGCATACTCTAATCATAGGCGGAACACCTATCGGAATAAATTGCGGAGTCTGCAACTTCCGACTTACCCTCACGCGAATCGGTGATTTGTGCGAGCTTTGTCAGTTTACGTACGAAGATTACTTACGCAACCCCAACGACGTTCCGCATAGAGCAATCGACGAAGCTATCTTTATTACAGTAGAGTCACAGGTAGGTCCCTCGCAATAATCCGATCACCTCAGTTCCAACGCGAATAACCTCAGATCGCGGGTATCCCCGGGGAGAATCGCATAGATTCGCATACCCGTAATAGCGATCGTGTCTCGTGGAAAAAGCCGAGCTCTGCATTCAAATTTTCGCAGCCGCGACCCCACGAGACGTAACAAAATTTGGTGACAGCGGGGGGATACGAGTTAATATTTGCGATGGAAACACGAGGGAAATCGGGTACAAAAAAGCTCACTGAAGTAGAAATAGACGAACTTCGTGCTCAATTACATGCCAAGGAAGCACGGTTACGCGAACAATCCGAGATGCTTCAACAGCAGAAAGAAACGTTCGAACGCGAAAAACGGGCTTCGGAAGAAGACCTCGAAATCATCCGCAGTAACCTCGTGAGTAAAGAAACGGAGATGGAAAAACGTTTGAACTCCATCACAATGGTAGCAACTGAAAAACCCGACTTAAGCGATCATATGCTCCAAGAAATCGAACGATTACGCCAGGAGATAAACTCCATGCGCGGGAACAATACGATACCTACGCAATATATTCCCAGCACCGCGGGACGCTTTCTCGACGAACAGGCGTCTCCCGCATTCCAACACGGAACCAATTATGATAGTCCAAGGGTGTCTTTCAGGGAAGCACTTGAGACTATCCCGCCATTCGACGGTCGAAATATCCCCCTCTCTCAATTTATACGAGCATGTAGACGCGCTAAAGAAATATTCCCACCATCGTCCGAGCGAAACCTAACCCGCCTACTTCTTACTAAGTTACGCGGGCGAGCTATATGCGCCGTAGAAGACGAAGAGTGCGAAACGATAACTCAACTTGCCGACCTCCTGAATGGAGCCTTCGGATCCCCGAAAACCATCGACCAGTATCGTGGGGAGCTGAGCACAATTTACCTTAAACCAAACGAGCATATCCTTGATTTCATTAGCCGCGTAAAAGACTTGCGATCTTCTATAACGGACGCGGAACGCCGAGCACAAGGAATGCTATCCGTCGGATCAGTAAACGAAATCGACGCCTTAACAGCACGATCTTTCTGCGAGGGCTTGCCACTCGCCTATAGGATACAATTGAGACAAGAACACTATCGCGACCCGTTTCTAGCTTTTTCACACGTCAAAATTCTCGCGAAAAGATCGGAACTAGACAATGAAAGATTCGAAACTCCGCGCCGTTCATACGAACGTAACGTATATCCGAATGAAAGGCCTTTAGCCCACTCGACGCCCATAAAAATAAACACGGAACGATCTCCTAACAACAGATGGACTCGAGCCGAGTACTCGCCGCGCGTCGAACAAACACGGCACAGTAACGCGCCGTTTCCAAAAGCCTATAATAGTACACAGTCACAGAGACCGACAAACACTTACAGAACGGAAGACGCCAACCGAGGGGGTCCCGAGAACAATAGACACGAACGAACCAGTAACAACAAATACTGTAGGTACTGTAAAAATCCGGGACACGAAATAGAGGAGTGCCGGAAAAGACAATACAATAACTCACGTCAGGGAAACTCCCCTCACCCCTCGAGGCCCAGGGACGAGGCTCGAGCGGGAACGTCTCGGGAAACAGATCGTCCAATACGACTAATAAACGCGGAGCAAGCCCTGGAGAAACCAGAATCGCCATGCTAACTCCGAACGATTTTTCGCACGCGCCCACCGTTTCCATTGCCGCGGACGGTTTAGCACGCAACACGAATTTCATGATAGATACTGGCGCGGCACCCAACTTGGTTAAACAAGGCCAACTAAGCCCCGATTGCGTTATCGATAAAAGCATAACTATTTTCCTTAGCGGAATTACAAGCGATAAAATCGAAACGCTCGGAGCGACAAGTATAAAATACCTCGGTCACAGGATCGACCTCCACTTAGTCCCAGACGACTTTCCAATTTCCCAAGGCGGAATCCTAGGATTCGAATTCTTACGCGACGCGTCTAAGATAGATTATTCCAAGCGCTGCATCGTGTGGCAGCAAACGCAAATCCCTTTTAACGATGCTCAGACGGTAAAAATCCCGGCTAGATCGCGGGCCACCGTCTCGCTCCAAGTCAGCAATCCCGAGGTCAGCATAGGATATATTCCGCGAATTCATGTGAACGAAGACATCTACTTAGGAGATGCCATCGTCACTAATCGTAACGGCACAGTATATATGAAAGCCGTTAACATAAGCGACAAGGACCACGAATTGTACTTACCTAGGGTAAGATTACAAGAGATCGAGAAAATTTCCAAATCTTGTCCACAGAACCTCGAGGATCCTTCATCCTATCTCAAGGGTCATAAAAGCACCCTCCTTAACCTAAAATTCCAACGCACGGGTCACATAAACACTGAGGACGGTCCCTTAACCCTAGGGCATCTGGGGACCAATCTCATAAAACATAACGACATAAAACCTCAACACGTCGCAGCGTTGACCCGACAAAACACACAATCTCGTCCCGAAGAAATAAAAACACTGCTGCGGCTTGAACACTTAAATGCGGAGGAGACTAAACACGTACATAACCTCATAAACGTCTACAACGATTTGTTCCGTCTCCCCACCGATAAATTACACTCCACAGACGTCACTACACACACAATCCCGACAACCGACGAATTAGCGGTCCACACGAAACAATACCGATTTCCGCCGATGCACAAGGAGGAAATTAATAAACAAGTACAAGAACTCATCGAGAACGATGTCATTCAACCATCCACTTCACCGTACAACTCCCCCTTGTGGATCGTGCCAAAGAAACCGGACTCGAAAGGTAACAAACGCTGGCGCATGGTAATAGATTATCGGGCGCTGAATGAAAAAAACGATCGGGGACGCGTACCCCCTACCGAACATAGTGGAAATCCTCGATCAACTAGGAAGCGCGAAGTACTTTAGCGTATTCGATTTAGCATCGGGTTTCCATCAAATCAAAATGGATAAAGCACACGCCCATAAAACGGCGTTTTCCACACCGTACGGGCATTACGAATTTAAGAGAATGCCGTTTGGGCTCAAAAACGCCCCCGCGACATTCCAAAGACTCATGGACCAGGTACTCACCGGACTTCAAGGCGCCGAACTATTTGTGTACCTTGATGATATCGTATTATATTCGAGCTCACTGCGAGAGCACGAAATAAAGTTCCACAAATTGGCGGAACGACTTAGGAAGGCAGGACTGCGACTCCAGCCCGACAAGTGCGAGTTACTCCGTAAAGAAGTCACGTACCTGGGACATGTCATAAGCGAAACTGGAGTGAAACCCGATCCTAAAAAGATAACCGCGGTTCAGAGTTTCCCTCGCCCTAAAGACCCGAAGAATATCAAGCAATTTCTCGGGCTAGCGGGATACTACCGGAGGTTCATACCTAATTTCTCGAAGATAGCGCGCCCGCTTACCGATCTGCTGAAAAAGGATGAGACCTTTGTTTGGCATAAGGAACAGGAGACAGCCTTTACGCACCTCCGCGATGCATTGTGCAAAGAACCGATACTACAGTATCCGGATTTTACGAAACCTTTCGTTATAACTACCGACGCATCCGGATATGCAATAGGCGGTGTCCTGAGCCAAGGGCCGATTGGAAAAGACCTCCCTATAGCCTACACCTCCAGGTTACTAAATAAGGCCGAGCGAAACTATTCGACTATAGAAAAGGAACTATTAGCAATAGTTTACAGCGTAAATTTCTTCAGGCCTTACATATACGGTAAGAAGTTTAAATTGGTCACGGATCACAAACCTTTGGTGTGGCTACATTCAGTAAAAGACCCATCTTCCCGTCTTGTCCGATGGCGTCTAAAACTATTAGAATACGAGTATGAGGTATTATACAAAGCAGGAAAAATAAACGCCAATGCAGACGCCCTCTCGCGAAATCCTACTCCAGACCCTATGCCCGAAGTCGAGCGAGTCCTCCCTCTCTCACAAATACAAAGATTGTCCGACTCCAATGAATCCCTATTCACCACCAAGAAGAAGCGAGGCGCAAAAACTCCACGAATCACAAACGAGCTGAATTGCGGCGAACAGCGTCCCTCACCGACCCCCGATAATTCGAAATCAGAGGAAACAAACTCGCCCCCTAGTTCCAGCGAGGACAGCGACTCGGAAAACAAAACCGATAGCAACTCCAGTTTCCCGTCAGGTTATTCCGTAAACTCCCCTTTTTTCCACGGCCCCTAGGGCCCCCCTATAAAAATTCCCGGCAATTTTTGCGACCCAAAATAACCTTTTCTTTTCAAACCAAAAAAAACCCCATCCAAGGGAAAAAATTTTCAATTGGAACTCCTTCCAGACCAAGATGCCTTTGGGCAGGGCAAGGGGAATCGCGAGGGGGGCCCCAGCAATTTCCTCCGGTAAAGGGGGGATTTCCGGGTTTTCCAAAAAGGAAAAAAAAAAAAGTACCTCTACTAACTTTCCGGTTGGGGTTGCAAGTCTCATCAAAAGGAAATTTTACAAAATAATTGGAATACATATAACCTCTT
>NW_028189489.1:0-21282 GCF_048542155.1 Nylanderia fulva
TGTTGGTGTGTGGTGGGGAGAGAAAAGGAGAGGGGAAAAAAAGAAAGGGGAATTTTTACAATGCAATATTATATTTTATATATTAAATTATTAAATATTAAAAATATATTTTTACACAAAATGTTTTTTTTATTTAATAATAACGATTTTAAATGTGATATAACATGGTGTCCCAAAAATTTTAATTAAATTTTATTAAAGAAAATTACTTGAAATTTTTTACATTAAGAATTTAAAGGTTACTTATTCCCTTGTAGAAATTTATCACTAGTAACGCCAATTAATCACTTATTTCGAGTACTTAAAATACTAAATAATATACAGTAATTTAAGTATTCAAAATAAAAGTGATTAATTACTCGTAAATAAAATTGATAAATTGGCGTTACTATGTAATAATTTCTAAGGGTTGAAATAAAGATAAGAGATAATCAGGCTATATGTGAGCCGTATGCGAAATGTGAGATGTAAGACGCATATGAAATTTAATTTTTCGATATAACTTTCAAAATGTACCGAGGTACAAAAAATTAGCTTGGACATTGTAAGACTTAAAAATTGGGATTAATTCTCAATTCTGATTAATTAAATTCGATATAACACACCTTACATCCGCGCACGGCTCACATATAGCCCATTTATTAGTGCAATTTTTAAGTTCCTTATTTTCAAAGTTCCCTTTTTACGTTATCAATATTTTTGGTACGTTTTTAAGAATTTTATATTTTTACTTACCGCAGTTTTATCCAAATGTTAAAATCTTTTTATCGCAGTCTATAAAAAATTGAAACAATTTACAAATTTTTTGTTATATTATTATTTTTTCAATTTTATTAATGCCAATCTTTAAATATTGATTTATTTCATTTTATTATTTTTTTAATAAAAAAAAAAAAAAAAAAAACTTGAACAATCAAAAATAAAACCGCCTGCCCCGAACGGAAAATGCCAAGAAAACAAGAATTTCCGCGAAACTTTATGTTTTCGATTTTGCTCGCGGGGAGGATCTTTAAAAACAAGATTTTTAGAAAGAGGACCTTTAAAATATAAACAGGCAAAAAACGTTGGAAAATTAAAGCGCGCGTTTAAACAGATAAACGCAATGAAATAGATACGCAATTGTTTTTACTTACGCTTTTAAGCTCCCCAATTTTCTGACTTGCTATACACTTTTAATAATTTTATAGGGGGTTTGGCCCGGGGGTAAAAAAAGGGCCCAAAAATGTTTAAAGGGGGCGGATTCTCGGGCCCAAATTTGGGGGACGTTTTTTTCTTTTAGCAAAAATGTAGAAAAGTAAAAATTTTGAGTTATGACGTTTTAAAAAAAAAATATTTTTTTTTAAAAAACCAAAAACTTTTTGGAGAAAAAAAATTTAAAAACATATTTTCCCTTCTTCTTTAAATTTTCAGGGGGGTTTTTACTAAAAAAAATTTTTTAAATTTTTTAAGATTATAAAATTATAAATAAAACAAAGTTTGGGAATTTTGAAAAAAAAATGAGGATTTTTGGGGAAATTTTGGGTTTAAAAAAAATCTTTCCCAAAAATTGACCAAAAAAAAATCCTTTTGAACATTGGTCTGTTTATTCCGGGAAACCCTGTATTTGGAAAACCGATTTTTGTTTTTTAAAAGATTCTCGAAAGGGAATTTGGGAAACCAACGAGTTTTCCATTATCGTTTTGTGTTCCCCGAAAAAAAAAAGGAAAGACAGGGGAGAAAAAACGAGATGATAAGGTAATAGCTCTTTTTAATGTTAAAAAAAAAATAAAAAAAAAATTAAAAATTTGGGCCCTCCTAGTTTTTAAAATTTTTTTTTTAAAAAAAATGTTTCATTTTATTTAAAATCAAAAGGTCAAGTCTTTTTAATTCCTTTTATTTTTTTTAAAAATTTAAATTTTAAATTTATTCTGTATTTTTTTTAGAAAAAAAATATCCCTTTAATATTTTTTTAAATAAATTAATATATTTGGGGAAACCAAATTTTAATTTTTCTTTTTAATAAAAAAAGGGGTTTTTTTAAAAATTATTTTTGGGATTTTTAATTTTTAAATTTTTTTTTTAAGAAAAGAGGTTCCCGAATCTTTTTAACACAATAAGGGGGTTTTTTTTTCACCCTTTTAATTCCCCTTTTAGATATTTTAAATTTTTAAATTTTTAAATTAAAAAAAAAAATTAAAAATTTAAAAGGTCAAAATAAAAATTTTAAAAAATATGGGGATTTTTTAAAAAAAGGGCCAATTTAAAACGACCCTTATTTTATTTAATTAAAAAAATTTTTTTTTTAAATTTCCTTCAAAATATACAAAAGATAAAAAAAACGTTTGGGAACTGAAACGCAGTTTTTTTCCAATTTTCTGTTTAAATGTCAAAAATTAATTTGGGTCATTTGGGGAACCTTATTAAAAATAAAAAACTTTTAAATTGGGGGAACTATGGGATGACAAAACGCGTAAAAAATTTTAAATGCTTTTTTTGGTTTGATTGGGAAAGCGTCAATTTATGTATGTCATGTGTTTATATTATTTTAAACGAAAACTGTAAACCCAAAAATTTTAAAATTAATCCGCTTTTGGGGACGGTTTTTTATTTTGATTTCTAAAAAATTGTCACGTCATTTTTTAAAAAATTTGGGGTATATTCAGCGCGCCGAAATTGTAAAGATAAAAATTCCCCGATTTGTTTTTTAAAAAAGTAAAAACTTGTGTTTATTTTAAAGAAAAAAAAACCTTAAATTTTTTTTAAAAAAAAAGTGTTATGTTCGGGAAAAAAAAAAGCAAGTTAAACATTTATTAAAAAAAAAAAAATTTAAAATTTTTGAGCGGATAAATTAATTTTTGTTCACGGGTGTCTTTTAAAAAATATAACAGAAATGACATAAAATAAAAGACGCCCCCAACTCAACCCAAACCAAACTTTGTTTTTTGGTACTCCCTTTCCCCAACGTTTAGTTCTTTAAATTTTTTAAATTTAAAAAATTCGAAAGGGCCCCCAAATTTTAATTTTTGGGACATATTAGAATGAAAATTGAAAAAAGCTGTCGTGCAGTGGGAAAGTTTATCTTACCCTTTTGTCTATTATGAAGTAAATTAAAAAAAAAATTTTTTTTTAATTTAATATAAATTTAAAGCCCCTTTAAGTTGGCCTTTTTTATACCCACATATTTAAATTTGTAAAAGACCCCAAAAAGTTAACTTTTTAAAATTTTATTTTTTAAAAAAAAAAATATTTTAAAATTTTAAATTAAAAAACGTAACCCATGAAAAGTTTTTTTTTTCGTAAAAAAATAATTAGAGAAAAAAAAAATTTAAATCAAAAAAGGGGGAAAAAAAAATTAAATTAAAAAATTTTAAAACTTTATTTTATATAATAATAAAAAAACATTTTATTAGGGTTAAAAAACCGTCGTGAAAAAAAATTAAAAAAAAAATTTTGCTATTTTAAACGTCGTTTTTAAAAGGTTTTAAGTTTTTTTAACATTTTTTAAAAAAAGTTCAATAAAATAAGTCCCTGTTTTTATATATACTTATATTTTGAATCTTTTTTTTTTAAAAAAATTTTTTTTAAAAAGTTTGGAAAAACGGACTTCGCCCGAAACTAGAAAATTTTTTTTAAATTATTTCACGAGGGTTTGACGTTTTAAAAAAGGTTTTTATTTTATAAAAAAAATAAAAAAGTTTAAATTTTAAATTTAATTTTTTAATCTTTTATGTTTAAATTTTAATTTACCAAATTTTTTTTTTCGAGAAAATACTATCATGGGAACGTTTTATCTTATCCACTTTTAAACCTCTAACCTTTTTTTTTTCCATGAAAATTTTCCTTTTTTCCCCAACATATGTTATCCCCTCCCCCTTTCCCCCGCCCAAAAAACACCATGTCATCCCTTTATGCCAAGCTTGCCCCTTTTTCCCCTCCCAAAACTTTATCCTCCCCCCCATCCTTTTTTTCAGCACTTCCTCAAATATCCGCTATCAAAAAATTGGGGAAAAGTGGGGGGGTTTCATTGGAAAACCTTGCCCAAAACCCCTTCCCGCCAGAATTTTTCCCCTTTTCCCCCTTCCTTCCCCGGGCTCTTATTTTAATCCTTGTTTCCTTGTTCCCTTTTTTTTTCCTACTAATTTAAACCCCTTCTTTTCCCCCCCTCTTCCTAAATCGCCCCCCTTTAACCCACCCCCCCCTACCCCTGAGTCAAACGCCGCCTTCAGATCTATAAAAACCGGCCGCTATACCTACCTCCCTTCTTTTTCACTTTTTTTTTGACGGGTTGGGTTTAGCCCAAATATAACTGTAAATCACCCCCTTTCCCCTTCCTAAAGCCTTTTTGTCCCCCGGCAAAATTCCCCCCTCTTTTTCCCCCCTTTAAAACCTTTCGTTGAACCCCCCACATACCCTTTAAATAAACGTTGGTTTTCAAAGTCACCTCTCGTAGTTTTCCCCCCTTTCCCCTTTCCCCTTTTTTTTTAAACCATTTGGGGTATATATCCCCCTTTCCCTCTCCGGCCATCCCCCCCCCTCCCCCGACTCGGGTTGCACTTTTTCCCCCATACCCACTCTTTACCCTCTCTCCCTCCTTTTTTCCATACCTCACTGGGTTACCCCCAATCCTCCCCCCTTTTTCCCCTTTCTTCCCTTTTTCCCCAAATACCCCTTTTTATTTCCCCCCCTGCGACCCTTTTGCCCCTCACCCCCTTTCTCCTTTTCTTTTTTTCCTCCTTTTACAATTTTAAAACCTTTAAACCCCCCCCAAAAAAAGCCCCCTGAAATTTTCCCCTTCCTTTTTCCCTCCCGCTTTTTTTCCCCTCATTAAACCCCTTCTCTCTTCTTCCTTTCCGGGTTTTTTAATTTTTCCATACCTTCCTTCTGTTCTTCCCTTTAAAATCCCCCTTCCTTGTACCATTTATTCCCTCTTCCTCCCCTTTTTTTCCTTTAAAACATTGGGTTATATTTCGGGCCCTTTCTTTTCTTTTACCCTTTCCCCTCCTTTTTTTCCTAAACCCCCTTTAACTTTTTTCCCCCATTTCTTTCCTCTTTCTCCTCACTTCCCCCTCATCCCCCCACCCTTTTTTTTTCCTTCCCCCAATCTTTTTTCCCCTTTTCAATTCCTTTTTAACCCTTTTCCTTTTTTTTTCCTCTGCTCCTCTTCTTTTTCCCTTTTTCCCCAAAACCCCCCTCCCCATTCTATTTCCCTCCTTATTTTCTCCTCCCCTCTTCTTCCATCTCCCCTTTTTCTTTTTCCCTTTTCCCCCTTTTCCCTTTTCCCCCCTTTTTCAGCATCCCCTCTTTTTTCAACTTACAATAAAAGGGTTTGATGGTGGGACTCTAGGGTTATCCCCACCTCCCATTCTTTTTTCTTTCCCTTTTACTCTATCCCTCCCCCCCACATGTCTATCCCGATTCCCCTTTTCCTCCTCCTGAAATATGTGTTCCCCCCCTCCCTATCCCCTCTAACCCCTCCTTTTTAAAAAATTCCCCCCAATCCCACTTTTTCCCTAGCTCTTTTTTTAAACCCTTCCCCCCCCCATCCTCTTTACCTTCTTGCCCTTTCGATCTTTTTTCCCTTTTCCCCTCCTCTCCTCCTACACTCCCCCCACTTTCAAACCTGTCCTTGCGTTTTGAAATCTCCCCCAAAAAATTTTTTCCCTTTTGTCTTTTTTCTTTTTTTTCCAAACCTTTTCCTTTTTTTCCCTCCTTTTTCCCCTTTCATGTCCCCGGGTTAATGTTTTTCCCTTTTCCCCTTTCCACTTCTCTTTCCCCCTTAAAAATCCCCCATCTTTTTCCCTCCGCCTTTTTCCCCAAATTCCTGATATTTTTTTCCTTCCCCTCTCCCCTTTTACCCCCATGACTTTCCCCCCTTGGTTTTTTGTTTTTTTTTTTTTTTTTGTTTTTTGGTTTTTTTTTTTTTTTTTTTTTGTTTTTTTTTTTTTTTTTTTTTTTTTTTTTGGGTTTTTTTTTGGCTCCTTTTTTAAATTCCCTTTTCCCCCCCCTTTTTTCCCCCCTCTTTCCTGTTTTTTTTTCATCCCCACCTTTCCCTTTCCCCCCCAAATCCCCCCTTTTTCCTTTCCCCGTTTTCCCCTTTTTTTCCCCCAAAACGAAAAACCCCTTCCCCCCCCAAAAAAAAAGGGGAAATTCCTCCTCCTTTCCCCTTTTTCCTTTTCCCCTTTTTCCTTTCGGTTCTTCCCAAACCCCAAACCCCCCCCCCCCAAAATGGGGGCCCCTTTCCCCTTTTCCCCTTTTTTTTCCCCCCCTTTTTTCCCCCTTTTTTTTTTCCCTCCCCCCTTTTCCCCACCTCCATTTTTTTTCCTCCTTCCCCAATTTTCTTTTTTAAAGTTCTTGGCACCCCTTTTTTTCCCTTTTCCCCCTTTTTTCCACCAAACATCTTTGTTTTTTTACCCTTTCCCGGGATTGGGGTTCCACCCCTTTGTTCCCTTTCCCCCTCTTTTCTTTCCCCCCGCAATTTCCATTTTCCCCCATTTAATCTTTTTTCCCCCCCCCAGGTTGGGGTTCGTCCTTTTTCCTTTCCACCCTTTTCCCCCTTTTAAAACGGGGACTTTTTTTTTTTTCCCAAAACCTTTTCTTTTGGTTCTTTGCTGCCTAGTCTTAAAACCCCCATTTCCCTTTTCCTTTCCCCCCTTTCCTTTAACCTTTTTAAACCCCTTCAAATTTCCTTTTTCCCCTTCCTATTTTTTTTTTTAATTTTTTCCACTTTTTTTAACCCCCCCCAAAAAAACGATTTTATTCCCCCCGGGGGGGGCCCCCAAAGGCCCCCCCAAAACCCCTTTTTTTCCCCTTTATTGATTTTCCCCAAACCCCCTTATTTACCCTTTATTCCCCCTTCCCCCCCCCCCTTTCTCTTTTTTCCTTTTTATTTTCTCTTCTCTTTTCCCTTGCCCCCAAAACCTTTTCCCCCCTTTCCTCCCCCGGTTTTTCTTTTTTTTAAATTTCTTTTTTCTTTTCTCTCCTTTTCCCCCCCCCCTCCTTTTTCCATTTTTTCCAATCTTAAATTTTTTCCCTTTATTTCCTCACCCAAAATTTCTCTAAAATCTTTTTTTCCTTTTTCCCCATCATCCTTTTTAAAACCCCCCTTTTCACCCCCCCCTCTTCTCTTTCGGTTTTCTTTTTTTTTTGCCCCTTTCTCAAACTTTTTCCCCTCTTAATCCTTATCCCCTCTCCCCCTTTTTCCCCTTTTTTTCCTTTTAAAGAAATCCTCTATACACCCAAAGAATGCCCTCTTCTCTTTCGCTAACTCTTTCTTTTTCGGGGGCCCCCCCCTCTTTTTATTTTCCCCCCTCTTTCCCCCTTTTTCCCCTCCCAAAACCCTCCTATCTCTGGGTGTCTCAACCTCCTATCTTTTTCCTATTCTTTCCCCAACCATTTTTTTCCCCTCCTTTTCATTTTTCTTTTATCGTTTTCCTTTCTTTGATTCCCTTACTCTTTTTTCTAATTCGCTCCAACTCGCTATTTGGAATTCCATTTTGGAATTCCCCCCCTTTTGAATTCCCTTTCTTTCTTCTGAAACCGGGGGCCTTCAAACCCCTCCCTTTTCCTTTCCCCCACGTGTCTCCCCCGTTTCCCCCGGTCTCACCTTTTCCTGTTTTTTAATTTTTCAAAAAACTCCTTCCCCTTTTTCCCCCCCTCCATCCTTTCAATTAACCCTCCCTTTTGGGGTTCCCGGGGGGCCCCTCTCCCCCTACTTTTTTCGCCCCCCTTTTTTCCCTCCCCCCCCCTTTTCCCCCCTTTTCTAAAACTCTTTTTTCCTTTTTAAAAAAAAAAAAAAACAAAATACCCCTTCCACCCCCCTTTTTCCCAAACAAAAAAACCTTTTTGTTTCCCAATTTTTTTCCACACCTTTTTTCCCACTTTTTGGGTTTCATAAGAAAAAATAAAGGGAAAGGGTTTAAAAAAGGGGGGCGGGAAAAGGGGATGACACACCATTGATTGGGGCGGGGGGGAAAATAAGGGGGGGGAAAAACTTCGGGGGAAGTTGGAAAACCCAAAAGGGTTCAGGGGGTTTTAAAAGGATTTTTAATTCCCCAAAGGGGGGGAACCTGGGAAGGGGGGGGGAGGCCGCCGGGGGTTGGGAGGGAAACCCCGGGAAAAGGAAAGCCTTTTTTTGGGGCGGGTTGGGCGAGGACCAAAATTAAAAAAATTGGGGGGGGGGGTTAGGGGAAAAGGGAAAAAAAGGGAATTTTTCCCGGGGGACGGGGGGGGAGGGGGAAAAGGGGGGGAAAAAAGGGGCCCAAAGGAAAATGTTGGTTTGGGGGAACGGGGGAGGAAAATTTAAAAAGGGGGGGGAAATTTTGGGGGGGGGAAAAAGGGGGAAGGGGGAAAAAAGGAGGAAAATGCGGGGGGAACCCGGGAAATGGGGAAGGGGGGGGCCCGTTGGGATAGATTGGGTACGCCGGGGGGGGGTTTTGGTAAGAGAAGAAAATGGGAAAGGAAAAATTTCCCGGGATAAAGAAGGGGGAAAAAGGCATTGGGGGTTTTTGAAAAAAAAATTTGGGGAAAGGGGGCTAAAGGGGGGGGAAGTTTTAGCGGGGGAAATGCTATGGGAGGAGGAAAGGGGAAAGGGGGGTCAAAAGGGGGGGAAAGGAAAAAAAAAAAAAAAGGGGGGGGGGGGTTTGTGGGGGAAAGGGGAAGAGGGGAAAAAATTTTTTAAAGGAAGGGGGAAAAGAGAGGGAAAAAAATGGAGGAAAAAAAGAAAAAGGGGGGGGGGGGGGAAGAAATAAAATGGGGGGAAATTTGGGGGGGGAAAAAAGGAAAGAAAAAGGGGGCCAAAAAGGAAAAAAGGGGAAAAAGATGGGAAAAAGGAAAAAAGGGAAAAGTCGAGTTTACAACGAGGGTATGGAGAATGGAAGGAGGGGGTTTTTTCCCGGGAAATACTTGGAAAGGGAGGGGGGGAAAAGGCCAAAGGGGAGAAGGATAGTGGGGTTATAAAGGGGAAAAATAAAAATTAGGGGGGGGGAAGGAAAACGGGGAAAAGAGGAGGGAAAAAAAGGGAGGGGCGGGGAAATGTGGGATTGGAAAAGAGGGGAAATTTGGGGAAAAACCAGGGAATAGGAAAAAATGGGGGGGGAGAGGGGAAAAAGGGGAAAAACTGGGGGGGAAAAAAGGGGGAAAAATTTTTACTGCAAGAAGGGGGGGAAGGGGAGAAAGGGGGGTTTGGGAAATTAAAAAAAAAGGGATGGGGGGAGGGGGGAAAGGGAAAGGGGAGGGGGAAGGAGGTATGGGGGGAAAAATTTGGTAAAAAGCTAAAAGGAGGTGTTGGGGAATGTATGGGGAACGGGAAAACCCCGGGGGCGAAGCGGGAAAATAGGTTAGGGACCCTTTTTCCTTCTCTCTTAATTAGTAAATAGGTAGAAAATTTGGGAGTTTAAGATAATTTTTTAAGAAAAGATTAAGAGTAGAATGAAAGGGTTTTTCTAAAAAGTTAAAAATTGGGGAAAAAAATTTGGGTAAGGTTTTGGAAACGCTCCTAAAAAAGGCGCCTTTAACCCTGGGGGGGAAAATTTAAAGTTTTGGAATTAAAATTAAAAATTGGGTTTTTAACGTTTTTTTAATTTAAATTTAAAATATTTTTTTGGTTTTTTAAAAATTATATTTCCCTTTAAATTTTTTTTTTTTTTAAATTTTTTTAAAAAAATTAAAAATTTAACATAATATTTTAAAATTGCAAATTTAAGGGATGAAAAAAACCCCCAATTATGGTGAAAGAGATTTCGGAACCCCTTGTCCTAAAAAAAAATTTTTAAAAAAATTAAAAAGTCAAATTTTAATTTTTAAAAACTTTAAATTTTAAGAATATATAAATTCTTTTTTCCCAAAAATTTATTTTAAATTTCCTTAAAAAAACGTTTTCTTTGATATTTTTTTTCCCTCACAAAAAAAATGACTAGAATTTTTTAAAATTTAAATTTAAAAAAAAACTAAAAAAAATTTAACGATTAAAATTTAATGTTTAATAAAAATGAAACATTTTTTTAAAAAAAAGGTTTCCCAATAACTGGGTTTTTCCAAGTTAAAATTTTTTTTTAATTTATTTAAAAACATTATGGTATTAAGCTCATCCCTTTTTTTTTGGGTCTCTTTTCCCTTTCTTTTCATTCGGCAATTCAAAAAAGAATATGTTTACTTATGTTCCTACTTCAATTTCTCGAGAATCTAAAACAAACAAAAAAATCGGGGCCCCTTTAAAAAGGGGTGCCCCGGAAACTAACAGACCAATGTTTAAAAATGGATTCTTTGGCCCAATTGGGAACGATTTTTCCTAAAGCGAAAATGTAAAAAAAAGGGGTCATCTTTTTTTTAAAAAACTTTCCAATTTTTGTCTTTAAATTTTTATAAACTAACCCTTTAATTAAAATTTTTTTTAGAAAACCCTCACCTAAAATTTAACTGAAAAAAGTAATTATGTTAGACTTTTAACCCCAAAAAACGTTTATTTTTAAAAAAACCCTTTTTTTCAATCGCTTAAAAACTCGAAATTTTATTACTTCTTACTTTTTTTGGCAAAGGGAAAAAAATCGTCCCCAAAATTTGGGCCCAAAGGGGAATCCCCCCTTAATCTTTTGGTCCGTTATTCCCGGAACCCTGTAAATTATAAAAAGTGTTTTAGCACGTCAGAATTTTGTGAGTTTACAGCGTAAGTAAAAAAAAATTTTGCTATCATTTCATTGCGTTTATCTTTTTTAAAAACGCGCGTTTTAAATTTTTTTCCAAGGGTTTTGGGCCTGTTTATTTTAAAAAAGGTCCCTTTTAAAAAATCTGTTTTAAAGATTCCCCCTTCCGCGAGAAAAAATTTAAAAAAACCCTAAATTATTTAATTTTTACTTTTTTATTTGTAAAACCTGGTAATTTTTAAAATTTTTTTTTATTTTAAAATTATTAATTTTCTATTGCCCAAAAATTTTGGGTGCGTTCCTTTTTTCACTGCAAGTTTCTGACAGTTTCTACCCAAAAGCGTTTTTCCCCTATAGATAGCATGCAAATTTCAAAGTTTCTTCATGAGTAAAATGGAATCATTAATTTTTACGTTATTTTCCCGTTTCGATAAAACCTTTTTTTTTTTTTTTTCGGGGGGGGGGGGGGGTTTTGGGGGGGGGGGGGGGGGGGGGGGGTTTTTTTTTTTTTTTAAAGGGGGCGTTCTGGGTTTTGCACTGCAAAATACTGGGCCATGACGTAATTTCAATTTTAAAGGGTTTACAAACGTTTTCCCTTTTTTAAATTTTTTCACTTTGAAGCTACTTGCCAAAAAAAGTAAAAAAGGAAAAGCATTAAAAGTACCTTTTTACAGACTTTTTTAAAAACCTTTTTCGCTAATAACCTTTGAGTGAAAAAATTTGGGAAATGGGTAATACCATATTTAATTTTAAATTTCATATAATTTATCGAGAAAAATATTTTTCAGTGGGGGATCAAGTGGGAAAACGATTTTTGGGAAAAGGAAAAATTAAAAAAATGAAATGGAACGAACCAAATTAAAAAACCTTTGAAAAAAAAAGTAAAAAAATTTCGTTAAAAATTTGTTTTTCTTTTATTCCGGAAAATGGGAAATTTAAAAAATTTGTTTTTATCGTCCAAATGGAGGTAGCCATTTGAAATTTCTGCGAAATGCTTTTTCCTCGCCCCGGGTTCCCGTAATCGGGGAAAAAAGGGAAAAAAACGTCCAAAAATTTAAAGACGTTTATATACTCCTATAGTACTTTTCCCCCCGTTTATGCTTTTCTTTTCGGAAAGCATTGGTAGTACTGTCAGTAAATTGCTTTCATAACGGGGAAAGCACCCAAAACACTTTGCCGGGAAACAAAAAATGGTACCTCCATGTGTTTTTGATGGAAAATAACTTTTAAATTCCCTATCTGAATATAATGATCCCCTTTTTAAAAGTAAAATTTTTTCAATTTTTTTTCTGGTTTTTTTTGTCGTCTCTTTATTTATTAAAATTTCCCTTTTTAAAAACGCTTTTCCCCTTTAAAGGGGCCACTCGAATCAATATATTTCCGATTAAATTATTGTAATTTTAAATTCAAAAACCCGGGTTTTTCCATTTTACCCAAAATTTTTTAAATCGATGATTTTTTAGCGAAAAAGGGGTTTGTTACAATCTGCTTTAAAGCGTACGTAGTTTCTTTTTTGTTTTACTATTTTTCCCGTAGCTTTTAAAAAATGCCAAAATTTAAAAAAGGAAAGCTGTTTAACTTACACTTTCATGACGTTTTATATTGGGCCCGTACTTGCTGCATAAAGGAAAAGCACCCTTTTTTCAAAAACTTTAAATCTTTCTTTCCCCCTTGCACTTTTGTTTGCGGGGTTTTAAAATTAAAAAAACGAATTTTTTTTTTCGTAGGTACGGGAAAAATTTTTATTGTGAAATTTTTAAATTGTGCTTTGGTTTTTTAAGAATTTACAAAATTTCCCTGAAATTGTTGTTCTTCAAAAAAAAAATTTTCGGGGGTTTTCGCGGAAAATTTGGCGCTTTCTTTTGGGCTTTTTCCGTTTCCCGGGGGGCCGGGCGGTTTATTTTTTATTGTTTCAAAAAAAATGTTTTTTTTTTTTTTAATTTTTTTTAAATGGATAAATTTAAAAAAAAAGTGGAAATAAATTTCCACGGGAAAATTTGAAAAAGATTTGGGGGGCATAAAAATAAATTTTTTGAATTGTTAAAAAATAATTTAAAATAATTTTAAAAATTGTAAATTGTTTCAATTTTTATTGACGGGAAAAGATTTTACATTTGGTAAGGGAAATGCGGGAAGTTAAAAAATATAAAATTCTTGAAAACCCTTTCCAAAAAATTTTGATAAACGTAAAAAAAGGGGAACTTTGAAAAAAAAAGGAAAATTAAAAATTTCCCCTAATAAATTTGGGAAAAAGGGGAGCCGTGCCGGATGTAAGGGTGTGTTTTTATCGAAAATTTTAAATTTAAAAGAATTGAGGGTTTTAAACCCAATTTTTTTAAATCTACAAAAAGCCCAAAACTTAAAATTTTTGGGACCTCGTGTACATTTTTAAGTTTATCGAAAAAATTTAAAAACCCAAAATGGTCTTACAAACTCACATTTGCATTTTTCGGGGGTCAAAATTAAACCTATTTATCTTTTTATACTTTATTTTTAACCCTTATAGAAATTTATTCCCATAAAAAGCCCAATTTAAACACTTATTTCGAGTAATTTAACCCCTTTTATTTCGAAAAACTTTAAAAAACCCGTATTTTTTATTTTTTTTAAATACTCAAAAAAAAATGATTTAAAAAGGGGGCGTAGTGAAAATTTTTTACCAAAAGAAAAAGGGGGCTTTAAATTTTAATGTAAAAAAAATTTTTAAAATTTTTCTTTAATAAAATTTAATTTAAAAAAATTTTTAAACCTTGTTTATCACATTTAAAAACGTGATTTTTTCAAAAAAAAAACATTTTAGTGTAAAAAATATTTTTTTTTTTTAATAAATTAATTTTATATATATATATATTTATATGGCCCTATGTAAATATTCCCCTTTCTTTTCTTTTCGCTCCCTCTCCCCCTCTCTCTCTCTTCCCCCAACCCCCACCCCAAAAAACACAAACGGGGGCCAAAAATTTTCAAATTGGTCCCCATGATTTAAATTTGCCTGGATTTGCACCAGGGGCCAAAATCGTTGGTAATGTCAAACGGGAAATTTTGCCTGGGGCTTGCCCCCAGGGCAAAGTCTTTTTTGGCGGTCTACGAAAATTTTTTACGGACTCGAACCCGGGGCAAAGTCTTTTTGGGTTTAAGTTACCCAAAAAAATTTTTTACGGAAATTTAAACCCGGGGCAAAGGTTCGGTAAGGGGGGAAAAATCTATCGCATAAAAAATGGGGGTCTTTTTCTTTGGCAGGCCTTTGGCGATCGGTTTTATTTAAACTGTGATAGAGTCCAAACTTTTTTATTTTTTTAATTATTTATTTTGGGTTTTTTTAAATTTTCTTATTATGTTTGATTAAATTTTTTTTTTATTTTATTTTTCCCCCACAAAAAAAGAAATCCAGATTAAAAAAGAAAAGATCGCCCCAAAGGGGCCCGCCCAAAGAAAAGGGGAAACCCCCATCTTCTGCGATTTTGGGCTTTGGCCCCCTTTCCCACACACTTTTCCCCTGGTTCGAGTCCGTTTCTTTAAAATTTGTGACTTTTAACCCAAAGGCTTTGCCCCCCGGTTTCGAGTTTTCCCTGCTAAATTTCGTTTGACCGACCAAAAAAACTTTTTCCCCTGGTGCAAGTCCCCGGCTAAATTGTTTGGGCATTACCCAACGGGCTTTGCCCTGGTTTCGAAACCGGCTAAAATTTACATGAACCAATTTGGGGAAAATTTTGGGCCCCCCCTTGTTTTGTGGTGGGGTGTGGTTTGTTTTTGAGAGAGAGGAGAGGAGAGAGAGAGAGAAAAATTTTACATATAGCATAATTCCCCGGGGGGTTTCCGGGAATTGTCGGGCCCCAACCAACATGTGGGAGATAAAGTGAATTAAACCAAAAAGGAAAAACTTGTAAAACCCCTTTTGGGGATTTTTGCAATTAAATTGAGTTTTAAAATAAAAAAAATCGGGCCAATCCCGCGAATAAAAGCGCGCGGGGGAGAAGAACGTTCCCACGGGAAAAACATAAAAGGCGGCCCTCGCAAAGCGGAAGGGGAGCGAACGATGACTGGGCTACGAAAAACGTGTTCGGGAAAAACTTCGGGGTTTTGTTTTTTAAGTGGACGTTTTCTTTTCGTCGCGTGTTCTATTCGGGGTTGGGGGTTGGGCCAAACTATTTTTTTTTAATTAAATCAATATTTTGCGAAAAACGCCAAAAAAAAGGGAGGGACTTTTCCCCATTCGGTTTTTTTAAATCCCTTTAAACCCGCACACGACGGTTGAGGCCAAAAAAATTACCCGGGCACCCTGTTTTAAAAAAATTTTTTAAATATAAAAAAAAATATTTTTACAAAATAAAAAAGTTTTTTTATTGAAATAATTCACGATTTTAAAAGGAATTTAAAACCCCGGGGTTCAAAAAAATTTTTTAAATTTAAAATTTTTTTAATTAAAAATTTTTTAAAAAAATTACTTGAAAATTTTTTTATTAAAATTTAAAAAACTCCCTTTTTTTCTTTGTTGAAAAAAATCACTACGCCCCAATTTAAACACTATTTTGGGGGTATTTAAAATACATAAAATAAGGAATTTTAAATATTCGAAAAAAAAATTAATTTTAAATTTTCGAAAAAAAGGTGAAAAAAAATTGGCGTTACTGTAATAAAAATTTTTATAAGGGTTTTAAATAAAAATAAGAGTAAATAGGCTATAAAGTGACCTATGCGAAAAAGTGGGGATGTAAAGGGCCCCCATATTTAAAAATTTTAAATTTTTTGTATAAATTTTAAAAAAAAGACCCCAAGGGACAAAAAATTTCTTTTAACCCTTTGGGAAGAAAAAAAATTGGGGTTAATTCTCAATTCATTAAATTTAAAATTTTGGGTAAAACCAACCCTTTCTCCCCGCACGGCCACCTATAGCCCCTTTTTTTTTGTGCAAATTTTTTTAAATTCCTTTTTTTTCCCAAAGGGGGCCCTTTTTTCGTTATCAAATATTTTTGGGGACGTTTTCAAGAATTTTATTTTTTCCCTTTCCCAGTTCTATCCAAATTTAAAAACTTTTATCCATCCTTAAAAAAAAAAACAATTTTCAATTTTATGATGGAAAATTATTTTTATTACAATTTTATATATATGACAAACTGTCAAAATCGTGATTTATTTTAAATTAATTTTTATCTATTTTTTAAAAAAAAAAAAAACAAAAAAAACTTGCAACAATCAAAAATAAAAAGGGGCCCGCCCCGAACGGGGAAAAAAGCCAAAAAAAAAAAAAGGGAAAGCAAAATTTCCGCGAATCCCCGCAATTTTTTTTTAAAAAACCAAAAAATTTTAACGAAATTGTAAAAATTTTTCAAAAAACACTGCACAAATATAATTCACAAAATTTAAAATTTTTGTAAAAACGATAAAAAAAAACGTATTTCTGAAAACCCCAAAAGAAAATTTTCAAAAGGGAGTAAGATAAAATCGGATAAAATTAATTGGGGAAAAGAAAAAATTTAATTTTTTAAAAAAGAAAAAATTTTTAAAAATTAACCCGGGGTTTACAATAAAAAAGTAAAAAAAATTAAATAATTTAAAAGTTTTCGAATTTTGCTTGCGGAAGGGTTTTTTTAAAAAAAAGATTTTTAGGGGAAGGGGAGGACCTTTAAAATAAAAAGGCAAAAAAAAGTTGGAAAAAAATTAAAACGCCCCGTTTTAAAAAATTAAAAGCAATTTAAATTTGATACGGGAATTTTTTTTACTTATCGCTTAAAACTCACAAGTTTTTGACGTGCTATACACTTTTATATAATTTATAAAAGGGTTTTCCTTTAAAAAAAAACGGGCCAATGATTTAAAGGGGGGATTCTCTGGCCAAAATTTTGGGGACGATTTTTCCCCTTTGCCCAAAAATTTTGAGAAGTCCCAAATTTTCGAGTTATAACGATTGAAAAAAAAAAAGGGTTTTTTTAAAAAACTTAAAAATTTTTTGGGGGTTAAAAATTTAAAATAATTACATTCTTCAAATTTTTTTCAGGGTTTTGGGTTTTCATAAAAAAATTTTAAAATTTTTAAAAAAGGGTTTTAAAGAAAATATCTGAACCCAAAATTGGGAAAATTTTAAAAAGGGTGACCTTTTTGAAATTTTTGCTGAGGGAAAAAACGTTCCCCAAAAAACCAAAAACCCCTTTGTAATTTTTTGTTTTGTTTGTTTCCGGCCCCCCGTTTTTGGACCCCCGGGGTTTTTGTTTGTTTCAGATTCTCGAGAGTTAGTAGGGAAAAAATACGAGTATAAATATCGTTTGTGACTTGCCCGAATTTTAAAGCAAAAACAGAGAGCGAACGGGGGATATGGCTTAAAAGTCCTAAAGGGTTTTTAAAAAAATAAATAAAAAATTTAAAACCCGACCTACCCTTTGTTTTTTGGAAAACTTTTTTTAATAAAAAGTTTCATTATTATTAATAAACTAATCTAAGTCGGTTTTAATTTCTTTTTAGTTTTTTTAAAAATTTAAATTTAATTATTTTAGTCATTTTTTTATGAGAAAAAATTTTAAAACATGTAAAACGTTTATTTGAATTAAATATTTTTGGGGAAAAACCCAATTTTAATATTCTTAAAAATATTAAAGTGTTTTTTTAAAATTTTATTTGCTTTGTAATTTTTAAATTTTTTTTTAGCAAAAAGTTCCGGAAAACTCTAAAACCCCATAATGGGGATTTTTTTTTATCATATAATTTGAAAATTTTGTATATATTTTAAATTTTTAATTTTAATAAAAAAAAAATTAAAATTAAAAGGGCAAAAAATTTAATTTTTTAAACACAAAAAAATTTAAAATTTAATTTTAAAACGTATAACCCATGATAAATTTTTTTTCTCGACAAAAATAATTAGAGTAAATTAAATTTCAAAAAGGGTTTTAAAAAAAAATTTAAAAAATTTAAACTTATATTTTATATAATTTTAAAAATTTAAAAAATTTTAATTTCGTCAAAAAACCCTCGTAAAAAAATTAAATAAAAAATTTTTAGTTACTTAAAGGGCCAAATTTCTAAACTTATAAAAAAATTTTATTAAAAAACGATTCAAAAAATATAATTTCTGTTTATATTTAATTTTTTTTGAACTGTTTTTTTTATAAAATGTTTTTTATTATCATATATAATATAAATTATTTAATTTTTTTAAATTTTTTTATGAGTAAAATTTTTTTTTTTCAGGATTTTTTTACGAGAAAAATAAATCACGGGGTAAACGTTTTATAACGAAAAATTAAAAAATTTAGGTTTTAAAAATTTTATTTACCTTAATTTTAATTTTTTATTTTTTTAAAAAATTAAAAATTAAAAATTTTATACTTAATTGCGAAATTAAAAAGGGGTGAAAAAAAAAAATCTCATTTGGTGTAAGAGATTCGGGAAATCTTTGCAAAAAAATTAAAAAATTTAAAAGGGAAATTAAAAATTTTGGGAAAACTTTTTTTATTATTAAAAATAATAATTTGGAAACCCCGAAAAATATTAATTTTTTAAAAAGGTTTTTACGTATTGTATTTTTAAAATATTTTAAAAATTAGAAAAAAAATTAAAATTAATTTTTTAAAAAACTAAAAAAAAATTTTAAACGGGGCTTAAATTTGATTTATTTAAAAATTTTGAAAAAATTTTTAAAAAAAATTTAAAAAGGTCAAATATTTTATTTATTTTTTTATTTTAACATTTAAAAATTCTGGGCCTTTTTCCCAAAATACGCGGAAAAGCTACGAAAAGTAAATCTCGTTTAAAAGGGCCCCCGGGCGAGTTCATGAACATGAAAACGCTCTTTTCTTGGGAAAAAAAATTTAAAAGTTACTCATTGACCCCCTACGATATGGCGCTGAAAACATGCAAAAAAGCGGGGTTTTCCTTCAAAACCCGGGCCCTTTTGGGGATCTGTCTATTAAACTGTGAAAGGGAAAATGGGAAATATTTCAAATACAAAAAAAACAAAAAGCCCTCGTATTAAATTTTTTTTCTTTTTGGAAAAATAAAAAAAATTTAAAGGGGACAAATTTTTTTAAAATCTTTCAAAAAATTTAATTTTTTTTATAAACAAAACATTCCTTTATTTTTTTTTTTTTTTTAACCTGCCGAAAAAAGATGACTTTTTAAAAAAAAAACAAAAAAACTTTCGCCTATCTTTAGTTTTTTTTTGCTGGCTGAGGGTGTTTTTACAATAATTTTAATAATTTTTTCATTTCTATAGATTTCAATATTTAAAAAATTTTTCCAAGCAAAAAAAGGGGAAAAAAAGACGGGACGGTTTAAAAAAGACTTTTTTTTTTCCCCCCCATTTTTATTCACGAAGGGAAAAAATCCCCAAATGCGCGCGCGTTAAAAGCGAAATAAATTCAAAGAGCAATATAACCCCTTATTTTATGCATTTCCCTTACCCACACCCAAAAAACCCCAAAGCACCATTCATTTCGGGGGCATAGGTAACCTTTAAAAAGGCCCCCCTCGAACCCCCAAACCACCCTTCGGGCCCCCGAAAACCCCCGGGGGGGAGGGTTTTCTGTCAGTTTGCCCAGCTTTTAAAAAAAGAAAAAAAAAGAAAGGGAAAAAAGAAAAAGGGGAAAAACCAAAAAGGGGGAAACGAGGGAAAAAACCCAAATAACCCTTCAAAAAATTAACCCAAAGGGGAAACGGTGAGAGAAAAGCAAATAGGGAAGAAAAAATGTGTTTGGGTTTATCCCTCGGAAACATCTTTGTCGCCCCCGAAAAAGTCACCCTAAGGGCGGAAACAAAGACGGTGGCACTCTCGGGGGGAGGGGCTGTTGACGGCTCGGAGGGGTTTTTATTTTGGTTTACCCCCGGGAACTGTGGCCGGCTTTTCTTCGTACGAAAGCGATGGGCCCTCCGGAGGGCGTGAACGGCGGGAAAGCCGTTTTTAGGCATCGTAAAGGGGTTTGGGAATTGTTTTTTTTTTTCTCGAGCGCGGCGAGAATGGTTTCAACGCCCGGTCGCGCCCAGGCGCAAAGTCCCGGATACTGCTGATGGCGAACCCCCGGCGTCGGCAAAACCTCCCCGATCCCTTTCCCGGCAGCGAGGAGTACCGGGGGGGGGGGTGGGCCCCGGGAAAAACCGAGGGAAAATCACGATAAACCGGCAGACGTCACCCCGGAAAAAAAGGTGCCCCCCAAAATATTGACTATTTAGGGTTTCTGGCAATTTTTTACTCCTTTTTCGGTTACTTTTCCTGGTCAGATTTTTTTTTTAGTATTTGTATTTTTTTTTCTTTTTTTTCCTTTTTTCTTTTTTCCTTTTTTTCTTTATTTTCCCTTTTTTCTTAGTTTAGATTTTGGGGGCGCAAAATCTACTTTTTGGGGTTTTCTCCTTGTTTTAAAATATATTTTTTTTATTGTACTCTTCTTTTTTCTTTTTTCCTAAATTTTTTACTTTATTTTCCCTTTTATCTTCATTTTCTTCTTTTTTTTTGTTTTTTTTTCTCCTCATTTTTTTTATTAAAGTAGGTGCACAATATTTACCGGTTCCCCCAAAAAAGGGGGGAAACGCCCTTTTCCCCCAAAAACCCAAACCGGAAGGGAGGGGCCCCACCAATTTTTTACCTTTTCCACCCAACCGGGGGCGGGGGGGGGGCGGGGGGAACCGGGGGGGGGGGGGGGCCAAACACTTTTACCCAAAACGACCCAAAAAAATTTTTAACAAAACAAAAACAGGGGTGGAGCAGGACAGACACAGCTAGCAGAAGGACAAAAGGGCGCATGGATAGGGTGGTTTTCGGGGGAAAATGAAGTACTTGGCAGGCTGCGCAGGGGTTTACCATTGATAGAAGGTGCCGCCTGCAAGTCCCGTTGTACTCGTAGGGAAAAAATCGATCTCGTAGATTATTCTACTATGAGGTTTTTATAAAAAAAAAATTTAAAAGGAGCGTACATTTTTTTTTTATTTTTTACATGTCGATAATTTTTTTTTTTTTAAATTACATTCTAGGGTGTATATCCCATTTTGAAAGGGGTTTACAGAGATTTAAGTTGCTAGGGAAGACATAAATAATTTGATTTATAACGAAAGGAAAATTTAAGGAGAAGATATGGGAGAATTATTTTTTTTTGCTTTTTAGTTCGGCGGGGAAAAATTTAGAAAGTTTCGGAAAAAGTTTTTTTTACCGCAAAAGGCATTTTGCATCCTCGACCCCTTTATACAATTATGACACACAGGGGTTAGATTTATATATATCTGTTTTCCTTTTAAATTTAAAATTTTTTAACTAACTTGCTGAAAAAATAGTTCTATTTTACTCAGAGGAAAGCAAAACTGCTCTAAAGCGAATTTTTTTAAATATGATTGGATTAATTTTTTCTTCACAAAATAATTTTAAATTTTTTTTAAAAAAATGAAATATTTTTTTTAAATTTATTTTTGTTGAACAAAATTTTTCATGATAATAAAATATAAAAAGTAAAGTTATAAGGTCGAATAATTGCAAGGATTTAAAAAAATTTTTAAAATATTGTGTATTAATACAAAACTGACTATATTTTTTTATTTATGAATATCTATTATTTTATTTCTTTTTTCCAACAAAATGCGATGTTGATAACGATTGATTTTAAACGATATGGGAATTTAAAGCGTTTCAACAAAGGTGCTTCAACCCAAAAATTTTCAACCCCAATGCTGGAGGATGTGAAAGCCTTCTTTA
>NW_028189490.1:0-21277 GCF_048542155.1 Nylanderia fulva
CTTAGATTTTCAGAGAACTGATTGTCGGCGCTCGGATCCAAGTAGCAGCCCTTCTTAGAATTTGATTATATTTCTTAGAAATATACAGATAACGTATAGATCATGTATCAACCCCTTAGTAATAGATATCTGATGTCGGCGCTCAGCCTGAATGGCGGTAGCCATTCGCAGAATTTGATTACCCTGAACCTTATCTTATCTTCAGAGAAAGTTTAGATGACGAAACACAACCCCCTTAGTAATGATATCTGAATGTCGGCGCTCAGCCTGAATCGGCGGCAGCCATTCGCAGAATTTTTACCTTATCATGGGTAATAGATATCGCTGTAATAAATATCTAATTGTCGGCGCTCGATCCAAGCCTGGATTCAGCGGCAGCCATTAATAATTCTTAGAATTTGATTACCCAGAATTTTTTATCTTATCTTATCTTGTTTATGAAAACTTAGATATCCGCTTATCTTATCTTGTTTATGAAAACTTAGATATCGCTGGAATGTTTATCTTATCTTGTAAAAGATATTGCTGGAATTTTATCTTATCTTGTATAAATATACGCTGGAATGTTTATCTTTTGGTTATAAAACATATAAGGTAACATGAGCTCCTTATCAGGTAATATGAGCCCCCCCTTAATCAGGTAACCTGAGCTGATAAGATCCCCCGCCGGCGTAACGTCCATAACCCCCTCACCCCCGAAAACCCCCCCGCCCCTTACTCCCCTCATTGCCCTGGTCCAGAACCCGCCTAGTATTACTACTCTTGAATTTTAATATGCTTTATTAATTCGCCGAAATTCTATTATGTTATAATTTTAATTCGCCGAATTTCTATTATGTACATGATTTCAATTCTTTATTTTCATGAAGTACATAATTTTTAATTTGCCAGAATTGCCATTATAAACATATAATTTTAATTCGACGTATTTCTATTATGTACATAATTTTATTCCATTACTAATGTATATGTCATCAATTCACCTATGTTCTTTTTATTAACTGAGAAACCACTAAATAACAAAATTAATAAATAATAATTATACTCAAAATCCGTTATAATGCATAACTTTCAATACGCTAACCTCTCGATACATACAACTGTCAAAATATGCAATATGACAGCGATTCACAAAGTAAACGCAACGATAGAACCAATCGGCATCGCGGATTAAAGGCAACACTACACTTCGAGATTTTCGAGACTTCGATAAATAAATAACATGCCTTTTTTAGAAATGGAAAATCTACTCATTGTCAGCCAAAATGAATGATCAAATTGATGTCAAATCGATGTCGATTTGATATCGATTTACCCATCTAATCGACGTTGATTCAACAATGAATCGACGTCAATTCGTCGTCGAATCGACGTCGATTCGATATCATTTCTGGCTAGGTAATAATGTGTTGAATAAGATAACAAACAAAATACCACAGTGTACAAAATACAACAGAACTTATGCGCGACGACTAAATATATATTTAATATTAAAAATTGATTATTTAATTATATTTTTTATATTATGTACAATATATTCAGTATCTATCGATATATTATGTATAGACACATATAACAATTAATATATATGTGTATGTGTAAAATAAATAAGTCCCTTAAAAATATTTCAGATTTTTAAAATAGTAGCTAATATTTTTCAAATATACAGGGTGTTCGGCAACAGGCCAAAATGTAAGGAGTGATTCTACATGATAAAATAAGACGAAAATCAAGAATGACAAATTGCGTTCGAGACTTTGTTTATTAATTATAAATATTTTACACTTTGCAAAATATACTTCAACTGTTACGATGTAAGTTTTTGTATACTTATGCGTCACAGTGTATTTTGACGGCGACTCTACCGATGTACCTTACGCAACGCCAGCAATTTTGTCATTCTTGATTTTCGTCTTATTTTATCATGTAGAACCACTCCTTACATTTGGCCTGTTGCCGAACACCCTGTATATACATATAATCTTAGAGAGATTTAATTGTGATATGCAGGGTGTCCCAGACCTGCCGTATCATACGTTAATGGGAGATTCCTGAGGCGATTTGGAGCCGATTTTTCCTCAGCGAAAATGTCGAGAAAGGTCATCATTTTTTTAATGTTCCCAATTTTTGAAATCATGTATCTTTGTAACTAAGCCTTAAATTAAATTCTATTAAAGTAAACCTTAACCTGAAATTAACTAAAAAATGTAGTTTTGTTAATAATTTATTTTTACAAGGCTTAGTTTACAAAAAGGCTTTTTATTTTCAATCATTTTTAACTCAAAATTATTGGTGCCTGGACATTTTCGTCGAGGAAAAATCGTCTCCAATCGCCTCAGGAATCTCCCATTACAATTTACCCAATTAAACAATTTTAAACATAACATATCGCACTTATTTTCTAGAATCAAATTGTAATCAGTTTTACTTATATGTATGTATGTTAATGTGAACTTGCACCTTGAATAAAATATCACAGTTACTTTTCATGGTAATATATTATTACTAAATTAGATAATATACACTTTACGTATGTTCACTTTGAACTGGCACCTTGAATAACATATCAGTTACTTTTCGTGATAATTTATTATTAGATCGTTTAAATTTTGAAACGTTTAAATTTTGAGTACCTTCTTTTGAACATGGCCTGACCTTTTCATTTTATGGATTTTTAGGATATCAGACTTTTTAAAGTACAGATATATAGAGCAGCTTTCTAGTAATTCAAGTATCACAAATATATGTATTTTTCGATTCTTATCACATAACTTTGTATAAGTAACAATTTATGCAATACAGTTCAAAATAATTGAAATATATATGGTATATATGTACATATATATAAAATATATAATTATATTATAGTATATATATATATTTATTTAATCATATATGTAAATGTTTGTATAATTGTAATAACTTTTAACGATACATTGCACATGTATTTCAATTGCAACAGAATGAATTTATATCTTGTATGAATATTGAAAATAAAGAATGGGCCCCTCCATCGCCCATTCTCGTGAGAACGCAACCATATATTTTTCTTCGTCTCTCCGATTTTAACACGACATACATATTTCTGTCTGATAATTTTTTTCTTGATGATACTTTTTGAAATATCATGAAGCCTAGGTCAAATTAGAAACTTATTACACTCGTTTTAATGCAACGCTTACAGCAGCTTTTATAAAGCGCCAGAGCAGGCCGATATTTTATTTGGCGCTTCTAGTTTATAGAGATTTGATTTGAAATTCATACTAGCCCGTACAATGAAAAATAATTGCTCTTAATTCCAGAGTACCAATTTGTTAATGACTCAGAAAAATAACATGGCGGCCTGCTCTCAAAAAACTTTCAATGGGTAGAATAAATAATTGAAATAAGAGTTGTGAAAAATTGTATAAATTAAAAACCTCCAATCTTTCTTTAGTAAAATTTCGAATTTTCGTATCAACTTCCGATTTGTGTTATACCGTATTTTCAGGGAGTAAGTTATTGATCAGAAAACTTTGTCTTGTTGCTTGAAACGGGTGTATATTAAGTAAAATTTATAAATGTACAATTCTCAGGTCAAGTACAATAAAGCTATACGCTTAAAAAGTTTACTGATTATTTGTCGTAATATACAATAAAAAATTACATATTAATTATTCAAGATACAAGTGAGAAATAAATATCATTAAAATATACAAAAAAAATTTATCAATTTGACTCTGAAAAGTAAATGAAATGGTTCTCAAAGTGCAAGTACAAAATGTATTAGTGTTTTGATAATGATTGATTTAAATATTCGCATTAACCTAGACAGGGTGGCATATGTGATTGGGATTTAACATTATCAGTAATTTATTGAACAGACAGAGAAAAGTTTTGTTGTATGCATCGGTTCAGTGTTTGAAATAACCATGTACTATTCATATACTCTAAAGCACAAATTCTTTATTTCTATCATAAATAATATCTATTTATTAAAATTTTAGCAAACGTCTTTTAAATAGAAAATAGTGTCTAGCGATCATAAAGAATAGGTTTTGAATAGCAAGGTTTCATTTGACTTACAAATTTCTTCAGAAACACAGAAGAAAAAGGTATTTGTATATAGTTTTGTACATTCACTTTGTTGTGTGTAGAGCTTTTAAAAATACGTTGAATCCTTATTCTAATCTAATCTTCTTCTAATGTAATACTTTTCGTACTTCAAATGTTGTAGTAATTATTCTGTAAGAGCTTCGACATTATTTCTAAATGGACATTGAGAAACATCATAGTTTTTTGAGTGCAGTTTTTCATTGTACAGACTAGGCTTAAATTTTTGAGGACCTTTTTTTGAACATGGCTTGACCTTTTCATTTTTATGATTTTTTGGAGATAGGGTGAGAGAGGACGAATGAGGGTAAGAGAAGACGAGATAGGCGAAACAGGGTGAAAGAGAACAAAAGAGGGTGAGAAAGGACGTACGAGGGTGAAAGAGAATGAGAGAGGGCGAAAGAGGGTGAGAAAGAGTGAAAGAGGGTAAGAGAGGACAAAAGAGAGTGAAAGAAGGTGAAAGAGGACGAAAGAGGGTGAAAGAAGGTGAAAGAGGACGAAACAGGATGAAAGAGGATGAAAGAGGGTGAGAAAGAATGAAAGAGGGTGAGAGAGGACGAAAGAGGGTGAGAGAGAATGAAAGAGGGTGAGAGGGACGAAAGAGAATGAAAGAGGACGAAAGAGGGTAAGAGGGAATGAAAGAGGGTGAAAGAAGACGAAACACGGCAAAAGAGGGTGAGAAAGAATAAAAGAGAGTGAGAGAGAACGAAAGAGAGTGAAAGAGGGTGAAAGAGGACGAAACAGTGATGAAAGAGGGTGAAAGAGGGTGAGAAAGAATGAAAGAGGGTGAGAGAGGACGAAAGAGAGTGAAAGAGGACGAAAGAGGGTGAGAGGGAATGAAAGAGGGTGAAAGAAGACAAACAGCGTGAAAGAGGGTGAAAGAGAATGAAAGAGGGTGAGAGGGACGAAAGAGAATGAAAGAGGACGAAAGAGGGTGAGAGGGAATGAAAGAGGGTGAAAGAAGACGAAACAGGGTGGAAAGAGGGTAAGAGAGAATGAAGAGGGTGAGAGAGGACGAAAGGAGGACGAAAGAGGGTGAAAAGGCCGAAAGAGGACGAAAAAGAGTGAAAGAGGGCGAAAGAGGATGAAAGAGGGAATGAAAGAGGGTAAAAGAGGACGAAAGAGGGTGAGTTAGAGTGAAAGAGGGATGGTGGAGGGGGGTGGGGGTGGGAGAGGTGGAGGGTTGTGGGTGGGAAAGGGGTGGGTGGAAGTTTGAGGGAGGTGTGAGTAAAAGGGGAGAAGAGATTTTTATATATATATATAATCCTGATGACGTCAGCGGACGCAGACAGAGAAGAAGGAAACGTTTCTTAATTTTTCGTGAAAAACGTCACTTTTTGACCGCTTGTATCTCCAGAACGGCTTGACCGATTTATTTCTTCTTGGCTCAAATTACTCGTGGCGATGCGCCTTTCAGGTTATATTACGTGCAATTCAAAATTTTTTATATTTTAGTAGTTCTACACCCCCAAAAAATGGACTTTGATGGTGCAGGATATGAGACTTGTAGTGTCTTTTAAGGTCTTTAGGGTTTGAACATGGCCGGAGACACTACCGCATCTCCTAATATATACAGGGTTTACCAAAAGTGTGGCAACCCCTAAATATCTCGGAAAATATACGTTTTACAGAAAAGTGTTTCGAACAAAAGTTGTAGGGTTTAAAAAGATCCACATACTGATTCTATCAGATTGACCTTGGATGGCGTCGTCAAGGTCAGGTCAAGGTCACGTTGATTTTTTTAAATGGCACTCCCTACATTTGATTGCATATTCTTATAGCTTAATTCAAGAGCTTTCCAAAGCACTATAATAATGTTCATTTTTATTACGTACTTTGCGAGTTATGAGGGTTTAACGTTAGAGTACCGCCGGTTTTTAACATTATTCAAGGTATACCACATGGAGGTACTCGCTCGGATTTGCATCTGTTGTGTGTGTGATCCAGTCAACTATAAGGCAAGATCGGTCGTGGATCCAGCCAACTAGGACAAGATCGGTCGTGGATCCAGTCAGCAAAAGACCCAACTGAAACCATATCTGATCGAAGTTTTCACCTGTTATTGCTTGTATTGCCGAAAGTATCTTATTCCTTAACATATCCTCATATTTCGCTGAAGTCAAATTACCAAAAAAACTGCTCCATAAAACGTGTATAAAACATCTCGTTAGTTCCTTTATTTACCGCTATGTGACGCACGATACATGCAGTCTAAATTGCATTTAACATTCAACTAAGAATGTATAAAGCTATCAAAGAACGAGCACCTTCTAACTGCAGCTTTGAGCAAGCAGAAATTAATTGTTATCGTCCAAATACAACGTACGATTAATTAAAATTAAACGTTTTAAAAATGGCTCGCGAGTTGTCGGAACGTGAAAGAATCACTATTCTCATGATGCGTGGATGGAATGATAACAAAAGATCGTTCTCTGATGTCGTTCGATTATTTAATGACACGTATCCGAACCGTCGAATTAATAAGTCCACTGTGTTAAGAACAATAGAACGTTTTAGACAAACTGGTAGCGTAAGAAATCGCTCTAAGTCAGGAAGATCATTGTCTGCAACCGACGAAGAAAAACAACTTGATGTTCTGCAGACATTTGTTGAAGATCCCAATTCTAGTGTTCCGAGAGTCGCTCAAACTCACGATATCGCCCCCATGTCGGTTTGGAGAATTTTAAAGAAGAATAAGTTCCATCCATATAAATTGCAATACGTTCAAGAATTGCAAAACGGAGATGAGGAGCGTCGTATACGTTTCTGTGAAAGAATGATGGCACTAATAGATGTCCGGCCCATCTTCCCTTATCAAATTGTTTTTACAGACGAGGCAACTTTCACCTTAACGGGAGAAGTTAATAATCAAAATTTTCGCCTTATAGTTGACTGGATCACACACACAACAGATGCAAATCCGAGCGAGTAACCTCCATGTGGTATACCTTGAATAATGTTAAAACCGGCGGGTACTCTAACGTTAAACCCTCATAACTCGCAAAGTACGTAATAAAAATGAACATTATTATAGTGCTTTGGAAAGCTCTTGAATTAAGCTATAAGAATATGCAATCAAATGTAGGGGGGTGCCATTTAAAAAATCAACGTGACCTTGATTTGACCTTGACGACGCCATTCAAGGTCAATCTGATAGAATCAGTATGTGGATCTTTTTAAACCCTACAACTTTTGTTCGAAACACTTTTCTGTAAAACATATATTTTCCGAGATATTTAGGGGTTGCCACACTTTTGGTAAACCCTGTGTATATATATATATATATATATATATATATATATATATAGAGAGAGAGAGAGAGAGAGAGAGAGAGAGAGAGAAAAGGAAGAGAAGAGAGAAGCGACTCAAAAATTATTGGTGCCTGGACATTTTCCTCGACGAAAATGTCCCATATACCATATATATGGGAGACAATTTTTCCTCGACGAAAATGTCCAGGCACCAATAATTTTTGAGTCGCTTCTCTCTTTTCTTCTTTTTTTCTCTTTCTTACTTTTCTTTTGTTCTTTCTTTTTTCCTCTCTTATCCATTCTTTCTCCTTCATTTTTCCGTTCTCTTTCATTTCATTTTTAATTTTAATGAATCTTTTCGCACGAATTCAACCAGCAAATAAAGTAGCAGAATCTTTGTTTCCAACACAAATTTGTTCTTATTTCAAAATCAAGAAAAAATATATCTTTTATATTTCTTTGGATTTTTGTTGTTTTCTTTTTTTATTTTTATCTGAAATTTAAATATTAAAAATATGTGTATAAAGCTACTGAATCTTTTTATGCTTATATATATATATATATATATATATATATATTAAAATTAAAAAAGAGATGTAATAAAGAGAGGAACGGATGTAAAGACAGAAAATAAAAAAGGAAAAGGACGGGAAAATGAAAGAGAAAAAAGGATAAGAAAGGAAGGAAAGAACAAGAGAAAGTAGAACAGAGGAAAAAAGGAAAAGAGAAGAGAGAAGCGAAGGGAAAAACAAGTGAGAAAGAGATCTAAAGGAAGATGGGAGAAAAAGAGAAAGAGAGGGAGAGGTAACAAAAAAAAGAAGAAGGAGAACAGGAAGAATAGAAGAGAAGACGAGAAGAGCAGAAGAAATAAATAATGAGAATTAGAAAAGGAGGACGGAAGAAATGAGAGAAAAGATTAATTTAGTTACGTTAAAAGTTGCATAAATAAAAAAACTAATTATCAGTTAAAAAAACTAATTATCAGTTAAAAGGCTTCAGCCGTGGGCAATGACTTTGAACGCGGCTCAGCCGTAGGCAATGGCTTTGAACGCGGCTTATTCACTCACCGCGTCGCCGCTAGATGGCGGCGTGGGAAATCGGCCTATGGAGACTCTCCTATAACATACTTGTCCAAAGTCTCAGCCAATGAGAACACACGACACTTATTCCCAAAGAATAGTTAGTTTCCGATCTCAGTAATTTTAAGTTTCTTTTAATTCCCATTATTTTTCTTGTCAAGTGACGGTACTCTACAAATTAGACAGTTCAGTGATTCATAACCTTTTGAAGAAATAAAGAGTCTACCTTTTGTATCAACGTGTGTTTCGATATCTCTCACCCATCGTCAACCTTTTAGCTCTTTTATATTATTATTGGTGACCCTACAAGCCACATAATTGGTGACCCCGACGCTCTAGCACGCGTATACATAAAAATATAATACAAAAAAAAACTCAAAAATGCCGGTCGACCGCTCACCACCACGTGGCCCGTCAGGAGAAAATTCCACGACTACGGCCGATCAGCAGGACAACGAACCCCCTATTCAAGATATAGTGGTAATAAAGCTCATTAAATCACACTACCCACCATTTTATAAACAAAATCCTCGATTATGGTTTGCACAAATTGAGTTAGCGTTCGCGAATCATAAATATTACATCAGACGCAACCAAGTTTCGTCAGCTAGCCGCCCAGCTCACCGGAGACGTCTTAGACAGCGTCATTCTCTCCCCTCCGCGAGAAAATAAATACGAAACCATCAAAAAAGGAATAACCGCAGCGTACGACGAGGGAGATGAAAGAAGACTACGCCGCCTCCTTCGCGGAAACGAGTTAGGCGAAAATGAAAAGCCTACGGCTTATCTTCATCGACTCAAGAGTTTATCTACAGGACAATGCAGCGAACCCGTACTACGATCCCTATTCCTGGAACAGCTTCCCGATCAAGTGCGCACAATTCTGGCAATTACAGACACGCAAAACTTAGCATCGCTAGCGGAAATGGCGGACAAAGCAATAGACATAATCAGGCCGTCAATCCTAGCCGTCAGTACCACAAGTTCCACGCCAGACATAAAGCACAGGCCAGAAGATGAGTCCGCGCAAGAGAAAACCATAAACAAACTAAAGTTGCAGGTTAAAGCGCTCACTAAAGAATTCAGGCAACAAAGACTACACCCTCGCCGAGCACGGTCTCGAAGCCGAGGACGACAGCTCACCATTCAGTCGCCTGCACAAGCCGCCAAGAAGCCTGCCAATCGTCCCTGTTTCTACCACAGGAGATACGGCACGAATGCAAAAAACTGCCAACCTTGCGGATGGCCCAAGCCCCAGGAAAAGCAGGAAAACCAGAACAGGCCCCGCGGGTAGAGACGTCCTTGGGCCCTACAAAACTCTAACAATCGTCTTGCCATCCTGGACAAAGTTTCAGGAACGAGATTCCTGATCAACACAGACGCAGACATCTCTGTTTTGCCCCAAAAAAGGTAGAGTAGTGAAACTTGCAAACCCTACAAAGTTAAAAATTTTTGCAGCCAACGGCACGCCAATCAATACTTACGGCACACGAAGATTGTGCGTTCATTGTCGTCTAAACGTAACTTACGTAGTTTCAGGCTAGATTCAGATTGCAGCAAGGATTGGAGTTCTTCAATCGTTGGCTTGGGCGTCGGCTATCTCTTCCGTGGAGATTATTACCGGCATGGCTAATGGCTTGGATGCGTGAGAGAGCATCCGCGGCGACGTAAATCGAATGTAAATCGCGTAGAGTTCGCGGTCGTACGTACTGTATTTCTTCTGTGGTTCGGATAATTTTAGCGAGTAAATCCGAGAGGTACGCGTTTACCTTCTTGAATTTGTTGTAGAGTTGCTCCCAATTGCCGTGTCCGATGCGTCAGTACACAGGATTAACGGCGATTCCTCGCTGGGATGCGTTAATAGAGATGCATTTGAAAGTTTCCGCTTTGCTTCTTCGAAGCATGTTCCGCCTCGAGCGTCCATGGGACGGGAAGTCTGTCTCGTTTGGTGGCTCGCTCGTGAGTGTATGTAGAGGGCCTGAGAGGCAGCCACGTTTTTAATAAACCTGCGATAAAAATTGATTAAACCAAGAAATCTGCGTAGCTCTGATATCGTTTTAGGTTTGGATAGTTTACGATTGCGTCAACCTTGTCTTTGAGCGTGGTTATCCCGTCTTTGTTAATTAAATGTCCGAGATACCGGACCTCTGGTGAACCGAATAGACACTTTTCGATGTTGATAAATAGGCCGTGCTCTTGAAGTTTCTTGAAAACTTCGCGCAGATGGACTGTATGCTGCTCAGGAGTTTCTGAGGCAACTAAAATGGTCATCGATGTAACAGCGTAGAAGCGTAGAAAGCGTAGTCTAATCCTCGTAGGACAGTATCCATTAGCCTCTGGAATGTTTGCGCAGCATTGCACCAAACCGAAAGTCATTCGTTTGAACTGAAAAAGTCCAAAAGGCGTGTATTATTGCAGTTTTTTGTTGATTCCTCTGGCGCTATTGGAATTTGGTGGAATGCTCTGGACAAATCAGTGTAGTAAAGGTTGTGCATCCTCGTAGGCGGTGTGCGAAGTCATGTATGTGCGGAATAGGATACTTGTCGGAGGTTGTTGTTTTGTTTAGCTGGCGATAGTCGCCGCATGGCCTCCATCCGCCGTTTTTTTTTCGCACCATATGAAGTGGCTGGCCCACGGACTGGATGATGGCTCGCAGATTCTTTCGGCGATCAAATTCTCGAACTCGGCACGTGCTGCTTTGGCACGGACAGAAGGAAAGACGGCGAGCTCTTTCGGCTACAGGCGGGCCTTGAGTAATGATGTGATGCTGCACTGGATGTTTGGGCTCCTGCGCCTTCGTTGGGCAGTGACGCTGCTGAATTCTTGTAACAGGTCCTTGTGTGGACTGTTATTATTGATGGCAGACAGCGATGGGGTCCGGCAATAGGTTAGACTTCCGTTGGTTTTGAGCTTTGTGTCCCGTCGATGAGACGACGGTGGTGTAAGTCAACCAGCAGGTTGTGTTGACTAAGAAGTCCCGCCACCTAGAATTGCCTGTTGTACGTTGCTACCAGGAATTCCATGTAAAGGGTCTTCGTAGCGATAGGTCCAGGATGAGCTTCGTTACAATTCCTGCCTCTCTCCGACGGAAGATCTTTCGACATAAAGTCATGGTCTCTCTCATCCAGGAGCACGTGCCACTAGACAACTAATCACCCGCAGATTCATATGGTCCAGCATCAACAAAGATATTACTAAATGAGTAAAAAACTTGCTTAGCATGTCAACGCGCTAAAATTAACGGCATAATCGCAATATCCCAGAACACATTCAAGATGCCAGACACAAGATTCTACCACGTGCACATTGATATTATAGGTCCGTTACCTGTATCCCAGGGATACAGATACTGCCTTACAGCCATTGATCGGTTTCACCGATGGCCAGAAGCCACGCTGATGTCTGATATCTTAGCCGACACCATTGCAACTACATTTTATGCATTCTGGGTCGCACGATTCGGAGCACCAGCCGTTATCACTTCCGACAGGGGTTCGCAATTTGAATCCACGTTTATTTCAAGCGCTTACAAAACTTTTAGGAGCAACTAGAACAAGAACGACGCCGTACCATCCGCTTCGATGGCATGATTGAGCGATTCCACCGTTCATTTAAAGGCAGCTATCCGTTCGCACGCAGACGTGAACTGGGTAAAGATCCTGCCGACAGTACTTCTCGGCCTACGAGCTAGTCTCAAGGAAGACATCCAAAACTAGCGCAACCGAACTGGTCACGGAAACTCCACTCCGATTACCCGCAGAATTTTTCACGGACGAAGATTTCATCACCGGATCCGCAAATTTTCGTGGAACACCTGCGACAATATATGCGCGAAGTTCGCGCTAGTCCGTCAGCACATCCATCAAGCCAAGAGCTTTCGCTCTCAAAGACTTTGTACTCGTGCTCACACGTGTTTGTCCGGGTGGATGCAGTCAAGAAAACCATTAGACCAACCATACAAAGAACCGTACGAAAATCATCGAACGTATCTCAGATTACGTTTTCAAAATAACATCAAAGGAGAACCATCAACCATCTCCACGGAACGCTTAAAACCAGCATACTACGAGGTATTACCGACGGGACGGGACACGTCCCACACGCAGGCATCTGCAGTACCGACTACCTCATCAGCGACCTATTCTGGTCCAAAACCAAAAAAGACTGTTAGTTTCAGTACCTAAAACACTAAGCAGGGAGGTAGTATGGAGACTATAACATACTTGTCCAAAGTCTCAGCCAATGAGAACACACGATACTTATTCCCAAAGAATAGTTAGTTTCCTAAGAATAGTTAGATCTCAGTAATTTTAAGTTTCTTTTAATTCCTATTATTTTTCCCGTCAAGTGACGGTACTCTACAAATTAGACAGTTCAGTGATTCATAACCTTTTGAAGAAATAAAGAGTCTACCAGAAAAAAGAGAGGAGGATTTTTAAAGAATTTGCTAGCGGACTAAAACAAAACTCAAATTTAAGCTATGTATGGAAGAAAATGAAAGTAACAAAGAATAGTTTCAATGTGATTGACTGGATATAAATGGCAGGGAAAAAGACAGAGAAAAAAGTAATTAGGAAGGAGATCGAGAAAATTGCGCCCCCTTGGGTTGAGTGGAAGATCTGGATAACGAAATATATAGATCAGAGGAGAACGACTTTAATAAGGATTTTCTAATGTCGGAATTGGTAAATGCGTTGAGGAAAGTTAAGACAAAATCATCGCCGGGACTGGATCATATAGAGTATAAAATGGTGCAGAAAGTTGGAACAAAAATGAAGACCGAATTATTAAAAATATTTAATGAATGTTTCAGAAATGGGTTGCATGATGAAAGATTGGAAAAGATCACCTAATATTTATAGACAAGCCAAACAAAGAAAAAGTGAGACCAATCACAATGTCTAGTTGTGTTAGGAAAAATTTTAGAAAGAATGATTAATGACAGGCTTATGTGGTGGCTAGAACACAACAAACTATTAGACGATACACAAAATGGCTTCAGGAAGGGCAGATCATGCAATGATAATATAACAAGGCTGGTCTATAGAAATAGAAAAAAGGGTTGTTGGAAGATAAATGGACGCTGGCAGTGTTTCTAGATATATCCCTCGGCCTATGACAACGTAATTAGGAAGATATTAATAGAAAAGCTGGATGAAATAGAATGCCATCGAAGATAGTAAGAATTATAGATACATGGATGAAAGATAGGTCAACAAAACTAATTATTAATGAAAAAGATGAAGAAGAAAGAATGATAAATAAAGGATTGCCTCAGGGGGAAGTCCTGAGCCCGCTACTTTATGCAGTGTACACAAGAAATCTGGGGAAAAATATCTAGAAGAAGAGTCAAAAATCTTACAATATGCGGATGACATGGCATCTACATCACAGAGGAGAACATTGGAGTAATGGACAGAAATTGGAAGATCTCTGGAGTCGCTGGATAAATTGTAATAAACATTGGATTAGAAATAGAACCGTCTAAAACAAAGTTGATAGGCTTTCATGGAAGGGTGAATTAATAGAAATAGAGGAATAGAGCTGAAAGGAGAATGATTAGGTACGAAAGAGAAGGAGTTTCCTAGGAATTATGTAGACGTTCAGTCTACCTATAGAAGACAGATTGAAATATGAAAGGAAAAATAGAGAAAGATGTAATATTTTAAAATGGCTAACTAAAGTCTATGGGGAATGGAAGTAAATACAGCATTATTGGCATATCAAAGCTTTTGTAAGATCGGTGATAGACTACGGCCTATTCGGATATTTCCAAAGAATATAAAAAATAAGGATAAAATAGAGAGGATGCAGTATAAAGGAATCAGAGTAGCGTTAGGGTATAGAAATAGCACTCCAACTAATGTAATGATAGCAGAATCAAGGTGATGCGAATGGAAGAAAGAGCAGGTTCCTAGCTAGAGATTTTTGGTTAAAAAAACTAATGTATGGGGGTGTAGATATTATTGAAAGTATCAAAAGATATGAGGAGATAGTCAGAAAACATAGATTTGTGAATCCTAGGGGTAATAATAATGTAATGATAAACGCCTGGTCAGAAGTGTATAGGAATAGGAATGAAATGTCGAGATACGAGAATTTTGAGGTATTCAACACTGATTATTGGGGACTAATAGATGAAGTTGAGACGGATGTTGATATAAGAATGCTTAAAAAGGCTCAAGAAACAAAAATGAAAGAAATTACTAGAAAAATTTATTGAAAAGTTTGGGTTGAAAAAAAATGTAAAAATATATTATACAGATGGGTCAAAACAAGAGAATAGAAATAGCGTAGGAGTAGGAATAGTCAAAGAAGAATCTGATATAGGATACCAAATGAGTATAATAATAAATGTTCTATATATACAGCAGAAGCCATAGCAATAGAAAAGGTGTTAGGATTAGTTTTAGAAAGACAGACGGATAGAGACATATTAATATTAACAGATTCGTTAAGCGTAGTTAAGAAGTTGAATGACAAAAGATTTAATGCGTATGAAAACGAATTTATACTTAGTATTAAAAAGAGAATTTATGATTATAAAAATAAATGGAAAGGAAGAGAGATGAAGAGGAAAATAGGGATATAACTGTAAAAAAAAATAACAGAGTAGTTGTAGGATGGATTCCAGGACATGGGAATTAAAGGGAATGAGCTTGCGGATGGATTGGCCAAGGAAGCGACAAAGGAAGTAAGGGACGATGGAATTCATTGCCCTTATGGAGATTGGAAAAATTGATTTAGGAAGGAAATGCTAGATACAACCAAAAATAGAGTTGAGTGGAAGCTGTATATAAGGAAAGATTTATTTTGATAATTATTATAAAAGAGATAGTGATAGGCCATGGTTTAAAGATTGTAATGTTAAAAGGGGTTTTAGTGACGTTAGTGAACAGATTAAGAGCGAACCATTACAACCTAAACAAATCGTTAGCCAGAAAAAATTACATTGCTAGTGAGAGTGTGAGTGCGGAGCGGAAGTACAGGATATAGATCATATAGTATGGAACTGTAGGTTATATGACGAGGAAAGAACTAAGTTGTATGCAAAAATGGAAAAATGGGATATAAAATATCCGTATGAAGTAAAGCAATTCTAAAAAATTGCGATTTAGACTTAATGAAATTAATTTGGGAATTTTTAAAAAATATAAATAAAACGGTTTAATTTTAGTTAGGCTAGGTAGGGAACCAGGCCCCTCAGGGGCACTACGGACTCATCCCCGTAGTGTACGGGTGTCGCAATCCCGAGGTACCCGAGCTGGAGTGTATGGTGATGGATGAACGAGGCGTTGATGGGTGTGCAGACCCTAAAAAGAACTTGTCCACTGCACTAAGTGAAGGAAAACACTGACTTAACACCCGGGGGGAGGCCCCGTTAGCTGAGTAAGGCAACCTCCTAAGGGGAAGGAAAACCCCCGACAGAAAAAACCAATTTCTTTTCAGTTACCATGAGAGGTTCAGAGAAGAAAGTGAACGTCCCGGGTTCGGGTACCGGGAACCGGCGTGGGGGCGGGTGGGGTGTAGGCCTGGCTCCCTCCATGTCGTCATCGAGCGACAAGTCGTCCACGAATTTGCCGGCTGGGTCCGTGGATTGGATCATGACAGCGCCGAGGAAGCAGCTGGAGCGGAAGGTGGAGAGCCGGCTTATTAGGCTGGCCATCTCCTGGGAGGACCGTGACAGGACGGTCGACCGAGGGACCTGGCGCTGAAAATTCGTCGGTTTTTTCGGGATGAGCAGGTAGATGAATTTCGGCATCTCGGGATATACCATAGGTTGTCCCGATATGCCGAAAAATTCTTGTATATGTGCGCGAGGGGTGGCGACTGAGTTTTGCGGGGCGCACAAGTGTGTCCCTGCGAGTCGCGGAAAGACTGTCCTCGGCCTCCTCTCCGGAGAGACTGCGGCGGTACAGCGAGGAGAGGCCCCTTGAGGTCAGCATGGGTGAGGACGCGTTGGGCGCTGCCTCTGCCTCCCCTGGGGGGTTGGATGGCGCGTTCGTGTGGAGCCTGATGCTTCTCTTTGCCCGGTGGAGGTTCCCCGACCGGGATTTAATCCTGGCAACAACTGCCGGGCCTATGGAGGAGAACCGCGAGCTTAAAAGCGCGTTAGCGTGTTGGAGGCGTCAACAGGGAGCCCGCGAGGAAATGGACGCGATGAGGCGTACGGTGGCTCCCTTCTCCGTCTTCTGGGGAAAAGGCGGCCCCTGCTAAGAAAAGTCGCGGCGGAGACGGGGCAAGAGGTGGTCTCTGACCGGGAATTTTTGGTGGGGGGAAACATCTAGGGGGGAAAAATCTTTTTTGAGTCCTCCTCTGAGGCGGTGGGGGGGGGGGGACATTCCCCCTTTTTCGCGGGGGATTCCTCATCGAGAAGCGGTTCCAGGGATCGAGGGCCGAGGAGGATATAGAGTCTCTCAGGTTCGTTGGTTTCGGGGGGAATGGGAGTGGGCTTGTTCCCCCTCGGTCCCCTCGGTCAACGAGGTTTCCCCGTTCTCCCCTGCGCACGGGGAGGCGGGGTGCGGTGGGGGAAAGGGGCCTGCTCTTCTGGGGTGGGTTGCCTCCCCTCGTCGGCGACTACTTGGTTGCCGGGGTGGGGTGGGTGGCCGGGGTGGGGGATTTCGGGGTCGGGTCGCGACGCCCGGGGGGCGCGCGTTGGGGCCGGGTGGGAGCGGGCTGCACAGTCCCGAGACGCGGCAGTCGGCTTGTTTCTAGGGGCCAGGTCCATTCGGACATCTTGGGGGAGGCGAGTCGCGCGTGACCCGGGGGAAATTGGTTTCCCCCAAATGAAAAGAAGTTTGGTGGAGGGGGGTCTTTTTTGAGGTCCTGGGAAAGGGCACGGCGAAGAAGGCGGCTGCTCGCGGGAAGTGCGGGAGGTCTTTTTGGGAGGGGGACGTTGGGTGGTCTCCCCCCCCCCAAAACCAGGGGAGCTTTTAGCCTTTGGGACTATGGGGGGAGGGTCACTTCCCCCCGTGAGGAGATTTTCTTGGTGGCACTGGGGTCCTTGGGGATCATTTTCGGGGGATATCCACTTTTGGGGTCGGTTGGGGGGGGTCCTGCCGCGGTCCCCTTTGGTACTTATGGGGCCGTTGTTGCCGCTGGCAGAAAGATTTGTGGGGGAAAATTGAGAGTGGGGGTGGAAACCCTAGAGGGGAAGCTTCGGCTCGCCCCTTTAGGTTTTTAGATGCCTCAAGTTGGGACAGCGCGGTGAACTGCACGCCGACGCGATCGGGGGTTTTTGCCCCCGCTGTGGGGGAAGGGACACAAGCGGCGGGGGGGTCGCCACCCCCCTGCCCGGCTTTTCGGACAGTGGGAGTCGGCTCGAAGGTCCGGGGGCCCGGGGGGTCGCTTGCTCCCCCCCCCTTCCGGGCAACAAAAAACCGGGGTGGGAATGGGCCCCAGGCTCCGGGTCGTCCCGATGGGGGAGGCCTGGGAAGCGAGGCTCCCTCGGAGACGGTTTATGTTAAAGTTTGTTTTTTTTATTGTTAATGTGGTTAGGGGGACCGGGGGGAATACCTTAACGGGGGGGCGGGGCCGGGTGAGTCCTCTGTGTGGTTTCAGAGGGTAGCGGCAGGGGTATTATGTCGGGGAGGTTGCGAAGGACCCCGGGGCCCTCTTACCCGCGCCAAGTTATGTTGTACAGTTCTTCGTCTTTCGCCCCATGGTGGTGCGAACATCAACCACCTTTACCTGTGGCGGCCACTATCCCTTTCGCTGTTAGTCCTAAAGGGGCGGGGCCGGGGGCCCTTTACTGGTCTTTTGTGGATTGTGTATATATGTGTTAATTTTTGCCCCACGAGTTGGTGAGTCTTGTGACGCAATTTTTGGGGGGGTTTGATGACTCGGTCCCCCAACCAGGCCCGAGAAGAGGGGGGGGGGCCCCCAAATTTCCCCATTGCACTCGGCCTCGGGGGGGGGGGTGAGTGATACCGGCTCACTCCATTTACCCTTGGGGGTGGGGGTTTGGACGGGCAATTGTTTCCGGGATGATCCTTAAGGATCAGGCAGGGGTTTCCCCCCGTGAAAATGCGTAGGGTTTCCCGCGGTGGACAATATCGTAACGCCGGGGCATGTAGGTTTTTTTGGTACCCCGTCCGATACCCTTGGGATCTACGGGGGGAAATCCCCCAGGGCCTCTGGCCCCCCTCAAGGGTGGGGAGCGAATTTGTTTAGGAAATTTTTCCTGTTTAAAAAAAAAAAAAGGGGGGAAACCAGCGCCCAAATGACCTTATCGTTGGAAAAAAGAACAAAGTGTAGAAGACTGTATAGTGCATTGAAAAGTAAAAGTGTTCCAAAAAGGCCAAAAATTTGAACTGAAACAAAATTTGGTTTTAAGGGACTTAAAAAATTTAATAAAAAAAAAAAAAAAAAGAGTTCCTTTTGATCAAGGTGTTTCGAATTCCACCCCCGTAACCCTTTTGGGTCTTTTATTACATGGTGACCCTACAACCACAGCCGCTTTTTGCACAGAAAACACGCCAAAAAACAAAGGGCCACTTTTCTTGCACGTGTAATCAATAACTATTGTGTGACCGGTGCGGGAAAAAGGGAACCCTTTTAAAATCCCTTTGTGGTTTAAAGGGGGACTTTTCGCGCGCGGTTTTCACAAAATTTTATTTCCAAAATTTTTTCTTTTTTAGAAAAAAATGGCATTAGAATGAAAAAAATTCAAAACTTAGAAAAAAAAATTAAAAGTTTTTCTTTAAAAAAACAAACAAGTTAAAAGTTATAATTTTTAAAAATTTAATAAAAACGATTTTACTCAATTGAAAAAAAAGGGGAACCAGTAATGGGAAGAGAATCAAGAAAAGAAAAGAAAAGAAAGAATATATGAGAGAAAAAGGAGAAGGAAAAAGGAAAAAAAAAAAAGAGGAATAAGGAGAAGGAAGAAAATGATGTTTGTAAATTTTTTTTAGTCAAGTAGAAGAGATATCTAAAAATTTTTAAAAAAGGTTTTATAAAAAGGAGTGCTTTTTGTCAAAAACACCTTAGGGATCTATAAAAATTACTACAAAAAATTTTAAGGTTTTAAAAGGCTCTGTAATATAAATTAAATTTTCGTAAAGACAGGAAAAGATCCAAATCGGGGATGACAATGCGTTTCCAAAAGAAAAAAATTTTTTTTGTTAGAATTTAAAACCGGTGCACAAGGGCCCCAAATTTATTTGGGCAGGCCAAGATTTTAAGTATGAAATATCTCATATTTGAATTTAATTTTAATTTTTTACCAAAATTTTTTATATAAACAGAGAAAGATGGGAATCGAAGGGATCGAATAGCCCTGAAGGCAGTCCCCGGGGGAAGCGAAAGGGCTCGGGTTCGTTTCCCATTCACGACTTTCGGATCTATATTTTTCTCTTGCATTATTTATTTTTTTTCTGTAGGGGGGTTTTTAAAAAGGGGGATTGAAATAAAATCTCAAAAAGAAATTTTTTTCATACTTAAAAATTTTGGCCGTGTCCAAGTAAAAATTTTTGCCCCGTGCACCGGGATTTTTAATTTAACGAAAAAAAAATTAGTTCGGTTTTTGGATAACGCATTTCATTCGCGATTTGGTCTATTGCCTGTCTTATACGTTAAATTATACATCAATATTTAAAAAATTTTAATTTATAATTTAAAAAAATTATAATAAATAATAAAGATAAATAAAAAAAATATTTTAGATTTTAATGCAAAAAATTACTTTTGTTAGTAGAAAAGTAAAAAAAACCTTTTTTGATTAAAAAAAAAAATTGGGGAGAATTTATCCAAAAAATTTTTCACGGCAATATTTAGCCATATAAAAACGGTTTGCGAAGCAAAACCTTATCCTAGTGCACGTCAGTGATACAAATACTAGCACACTGCACACGATCTCACCCCTTATAAGCAGCAAGATGAGCTATTCAACAAGCATTGTTGTCACTTTAATCACGCATATTTTTTGGGAATTTTTCCATTTACCGTGATTTGGTGGTTTTTAGATAATACATAAGTAAAAATTTAGTGCAAAGTATGATAAAAATTCCCCCCTGCAAAACTCAGGGGAAATTTTGTACACGTTTATAGCTAAAACGTGCAAAAATTTTTACGCAAAAAATTTTTATCGGGGCAAAAAGATATAAATGAAGATAATTAAATTTTAAAAAAAAATGTGTTTGCATTCGCCAAAAAAACTTAAATTTTAAAATTTACTAATAGAATAATTTTATTATAATTAATACAATTTTAAAACATATTTTAAAAATAAATTTTCATTGGATCAAAAAAGTTCAGTATTAATTTTTTTGCATCAATTTTAGTACATACTAAATATGTAATGACATGTATAATATAAAATAATAAAAATAAAATTTTGTATTTATTTTTTTTGTTTACTTTCTTTTTAGGTAAATGCTTTTTTTAAAAAAAATTATTTAAAAACAAAGTTTTATTTTCAACTTAATTTAAATGGAAATTATTTGAAAAAAAATCAAATTATAAATTATGTATATTTTTTTTTTTTGAACTGGAATCTTCAAAATTGGACATTTTTTTGCATAAAAAAAAATTTGTTTTAAAAAAAAAATTTAAAAAATTGTCGCTCTAATTGAAACAAAGGATAAAATTTAAAGGGCCAAAATTACGAGTGAATATTTGAGGTTCAGTCAACTAATTATTTCATGTTAAATTAAAAACTACAGTCATTTTATTAAAACTAACGCAAATTTCAATCTTTTATAAACGTTTGACGCACCGGGGCTTCTTCAGTATAATTATTGAAATATAAAACTTAAACCCCATAAATCGAAATTTAATTTTTGTTTTTCAGAATCAAGGTTTTGAAATTAACCGGGTTTAATCCGTCCCGTCCAACAAAGTTGCCTCGAATTG
>NW_028189491.1:0-21261 GCF_048542155.1 Nylanderia fulva
GCATCGATATTGTAGGATGCCGAAAGATAATCTTTCGCTAAGTCACTATCCTATCTATAATTACAATAAATAATAGACATCCATAAGTGGGAAATTACAACTAACGTGTATGTTACATGTTACATGCACGTTACTTACGTGTTATATAGCAATTATAATGTTTGCTGGGCAGTTGCATTCTTGAAAACTACATACGTCTTTTGCAACTGTGTTTTCTTTGCACCTATTGATTGGTCTATTATTCCGTGCATAAAAAGTATAAATGTATAATGAAAATTGAATGTTTTACAAGATATTGTCAATTTTATAAAAGAATTGTTCACTTCAAACCTTTATAACTCAATAAGTACATCAAAAATATTTTATTAGTGTTTTGGAAAATTCTCGAGATAAGCTACAAGAATATCTAATAAAAATAGAGGGTTTTGTTTAATAAAAGTGATCTTGAAATGACCTCTAAATTTGACCCCTACGTCAAAGTCAAGGTCCACCATAAAATATCTTATTTTTCCTAGAAACAATTTTTATATATAACAATATAAAATTATATAGAATATATAAAATTATACATATAATTGCAAAATTAAATATGAAATATGTCTATATATAATTAGATAAAAGAGCTTTTTTATATACATATACTTATATAAATATATATATATATATATATATATATATATTGTATATATAATAAATAAGTATTCACATATATAAATATATATCATGTTTCATATATAACTTGACACGAGATTATATATGAACTTTATAATTTATATATAAATAAATTTAATTATATATAAAATAAACATAGTTCACATATAATTATGTATAATTATATAATTATTTAGATATAATTATATATAAAAAATTTTTCCCGGGTTGAACCCTGCAATTTTTATATTTTATTCATAAGACCACTATTTCTTGAACATAATTGACCGTTGCCGGACTTTTGAACCACCTTGTGTCTATGTAGCATTCATCATCCACACCTTTCATTTACACTCTACACTTTTATTACACCTTACACTTTTCACTGCACCTTTACACTTTTTACATCTTTATACATTTGTAATAACTTCAATTCATTAATATACATAATGTTTTTAAGAAAAATCAATATTTCCATAACAACACATTCATTCATTTATTTGTTACATATTAATTCTTTTTGTTCTTTCGCTTTATACTTTCAATGAATAAACATTACTTTTTCAAAGATCTGGTGAATTTATTTATAAGTCGCTACATTTTTGGTGACCCCGACGTGATATTAAAACCGACGTGATATTAAAACCGACGTGATATTAAAACCGACGTGATATTAAAGCCGACGCATTTTAAAGGGCTGATGCGGAATAAGTGCCAAGTGATCGTCGTATTTGAAGTCTGCGAAATATTATCATCGCTTGGAAGAATTGCTGGATATTCTGATTTTAAGAGATTCATTCTCCGGATCTTTGAAACATCAGAGGCGGATTAGTCCTTCACGGAAATTCTCAAATCATTTATCGGATTCCTGGAACAAGAGGAAAATGCCAATCGATAGATCACCAGTTAGACCCTGTACGGATACACAGATTGATATGGATTTGGCGAGCGGATCAAATCAGGTTGGATCAGAAAATATTAATATTTTACCTTCTCAAACTGGACATCAGGTGAGTGATCCTATGTTACAAATTCACTCAAATGAGTTTCGTTTATTAAAACTACCGACTTTCTGGCATAAACAACCTAAACTCTGGTTTGCTTCTATTGAAAGTGAGTTTACGGTTTATCGAATTCGATCAGATGATATTAAATATAGTTCTGTCATTCGTCATCTTGATGAACAAGCCTTAGTAAACATATCTGAAGTCATTGAAAATCCACCTGAAACAGATAAATATAATTATTTAAAGAAAATATTAATAAATCGCTTTACGGATTCAGAGGAAAAACGTTTGAGACAAATATTAGCTGGAATTGAACTTAATGATAAAAAGCCTTCGGAATTACTTCGAGAAATTCGTCATTTATCTGGAGGATCTTTAGCAGATAGTGTTTTGCAAATGATTTGGCTTCAACGCTTACCACATAGAATTCAAACGACTTTAGCCGTAGTAGAGGATGTTCCTCTTTTTAAACTTGCGGAATTAGCCGATAAAATTGCTGATCGGGACGGCTGTTTGCAAGTCGCGGAAGTTTCCAATAATGCAAGTAATAAATCTTCGGATTTCGCGGATTTGCTACGAAGAATCGAAGCTCTTGAAGTTTCTCGTCGTCGAGATCGTTCCAAAAGCCGGTCTAGAGAGAATAGAAGAATTAGATCGTTATCGCGTAACAAAGACAAATCAAATAAAGATATTAAAGATACATCAATTTGTTTTTACCATAAGAAGTTTGGTGATAAGGCTAAACGATGTACTTTACCTTGTTCTATGTCCAAAACATTCTTGGCTTCACAGGAAAACTAAAAACGCCGCTTAAGACTGAGGCTGCTTACGACGGTGTTTCTAACAATCGCCTCATTATTTTCGACAGACATTCAAATTTGAATTTTCTTGTCGATACGGGCGCTGATATATCGTTGTTACCTAAAAAGGTTTTATTGAAGCCGTGGCATACTAATTTAAAACTTTTTGCCGCAAATGGTACTCAAATTAATACTTACGGTTCTAAAACTTTAATTTTGAACCTCGGTTTAAGGAGAGAATTCAAATGGAAATTTTGTGTCGCGGATATTCAACGTCCTATTTTAGGCGCCGATTTCCTTTGTCATTTTAATCTCCTAATTGACATTAAAAACAAGAAATTGATTGATAATGTTACCGGTCTTATGAATACTGGAAAAATTCAAGAAGTTGCACATTTGTCAATTTTTACCACATCTCCTGATTCTGTGTACCACAAATTTTTAACCGAATTTCCAGGACTCACCCGTTTTTCTCCAATTTCCTCGGTAAAAACACATGGTGTTGAACATCATATCGTTACGGAAGGTTCTCCTAAATTTTTGACTCCCAGAAGACTTACTCCTGAGAAACTTAAATGTGCCAAGGAAGAATTCAAGTCTATGATGGAGCAAGGAATTTGCAGGCCTTCAAGCAGCTCCTGGGCAGCCCCTCTACATATGGTACCTAAAAAGGAACAAAATTCTTGGAGACTGTGTGGTGATTATCGTGCACTCAATTCAGTGACTATCCCGGATCGTTATCCCTTACCTCATATTCAAGATTTTTCTTCTTCACGTTTTGGTAAGAATATCTTTTCTAAAATCGACTTAGTTAAAGCGTACTATCAAGTACCCGTCGCTAAAGAAGATATTCACAAAACAGCTGTCACTACTCCATTAGGCTTTTTGAATTTGTCGTAATGCCTTTCGGTTTACGAAACGCAGCCCAAACTTTTCAACGGCTCATGAACTCTTTACTTAATGATTTGAGTTTTGCCTTTTGTTATCTTGATGACATTCTTATTGCTTCTAAAGATGAGAAAGAACATATTGCTCACTTACGCATTATTTTTGATCGTCTTCAACAAGCTGGAATGACAATCAATGTCGCTAAATGTCTTTTCGGTCAAAGCAAGATTTCTTTTCTTGGTTACTTAGTTTCTAACCAAGGAGTTAAACCTACATCCAAAAAAGTAAAATCAATTATTGATTATCCTAAACCTAAGACACTTCATAAATTACGCAGATTCTTAGGAATTATCAATTATTATCGTCGCTGTCTCAAGGATGCTGCAAATCATCAAGCTCTGTTAACAGAATATTTAAAGGACAGTCGCAAGAGGGATAGAAGAATTATTTCTTGGACTAAAGAAGCGGAATTAGCTTTCGAGTCATGTAAAGAAGAACTTTTACAAGTTACTACCCTTTCTCATCCTGCTCCTCATGCTCCTCTTATTTTAACTTGTGATGCTTCTGACTTTGCTGTTGGTGCATCACTTGAACAGTCTATTGACGACGATATCAAACCAATAGCATTTTTCTCAAAGAAACTAGACAAAGCTCAAAGAAATTATAGCACTTATGATAGAGAACTTCTTAGCATTTATTTGGCTATTAAACATTTCAGGCATTTTGTTGAAGGAAGACAATTGATTATCAGAACTGATCATAAACCTTTGATTTTTGCTTTCCGTCAGAAATTGGATAAAGCGTCACCAAGACAGATCAGACAATTGGACTTTATTGCTCAATTCTCTACAAATATTACCTATATTTCTGGAAAAATGAATTCAGTTGCTGATGCTCTGTCAAGAATTGAATCTATTTCAATGCCTATTATAGTTTCTTTAGAAGAACTTGCTAATTATCAGAAAGAAGATGAAGAACTTCAAGTTTTACTTTCTTCAAATTCTTCACTTCTGTTGAAGAAACTTATTCTTTCAGGATCAACCATACCTATTTATTGTGATTGCTCTTCGGAATTAATTCGTCCATATGTTCCTAAACTCTTACGCAAGAGAATTTTTGATGTTGTTCATGGACTCGCTCACCCCAGCGGCAGATTGACATCTAAACAATTACTACTGAAATTCATTTGGCCTTCTTTGAAGAAAGATGTGAAGGAATGGACTCGAACTTGTCTTCTATGTCAACGTGCGAAGATTTCAAGACACACCAAGAATTCTCCAATTAAGATTGCAATTCCTGATCAACGCTTTCAGCATGTGCATTTAGACATTGTTGGACCACTTCCTATTTGTCAAAATTACCGTTATTGTCTTACTATGATTGATCGTTTTTCCAGATGGCCTGAAGCTGTTCCTATTTTTGAGATTTCTGCTGAAACTATTTCTACAACATTTTATTCACATTGGGTAGCACGTTTTGATTCTCCTATCAGCATTACAACAGATCAAGGTCCTCAGTTTGAAGCAGCTTTATTCAAAGCTTTAACAAACCTAATTGGATGCCAAAGGATTAGAACTTCTGCTTATCATCCTGCTTCAAATGGAATTCTGGAAAGATGGCATAGGACTTTGAAAGCAGCGATTATGTGCCACGAAACAACCAACTGGGTAGAATCTTTACCTTCAGTTCTTTTGGGATTACGTTTGTGTTTCAAAGAAGATTTAAAAGCTTCACCTGCAGAACTTCTTTATGGATCCACTCTTCGTATTCCTGGAGAATTTTTCATTGAAGAAGATTTTCCTGCAAATCCTGAAATCTTTCTTGAAAAACACAGGATTCATATGAGGAATATCAGATCATCTCCTACAAGTCATCATTGCAAAAGATCACCTTTTGTTCACAAGAATCTTTTTGATTGTACTCATGTTTGGATTCGAGAAGATACTGTTAAAAAGTCACTACAACCTCCTTATTCTGGCCCTTTTCCTATTGAGAAACGTATCTCTGATCATTTATTTGCAGTTAATGTTTCAGGAAGAGTTGTCAATATTTCGACAGAACGTCTCAAGCCAGCCTTCATTCCTAGAACTTCAGATTCTACTGAACTTTCTACCAGATCTTCAGCTCCTGTTCCTGCTATTTCAACTCCTGTTCCTGCTACTTCAGCTCCTGTTCCTGCTACTTCAGCTCCTGTTTCTGCTACTTCAAATTCTTCTTCTTCTTCTACTGTTGGAAAAGCTTTACGCACCTACCCACCAAAGAAGAAGAAAGTCCATTTCGCAACGAATATCGTCACTTGGGGGGGAGTACTGTAGCATTCATCATCCACACCTTTCATTTACACTCTACACTTTTATTACACCTTACACTTTTCACTGCACTTTTACACTTTTTACATCTTTATACATTTGTAATAACTTCAATTCATTAATATACATAATGTTTTTAAGAAAAATCAATATTTCCATAACAACACATTCATTCATTTATTTGTTACATATTAATTCTTTTTGTTCTTTCGCTTTATACTTTCAATAAATAAACATTACTTTTTCAAAGATCTGGTGAATTTATTTATAAGTCGCTACATATATATATATATATATATATGTATATATGGTAGATTGTATATTTCTTTTGAAAAATACATGAAAATATGCATATATCACCAAAATATATAAAAGAGCAATATTAAAATTGTGTTCAACTATGTCATAAAAAGACACATTTATATATGTATGTTTTATTGTCATTGACACGCTTAGATGCGTGTGCGAGATGATTTGACAGTAAAAATATATTATGTTGTCTGATTTCAATATGTTGAACACACTAAAATGGCTTTTTGACATATATATATTACTGTCGATAATAGCGGAATTAAAAGTGTCGGTAATTATCGACAATTTTAGTTCCTCTCAAATGAGGGCGCTAACCCGTCGGAGTTCGGCCAACGCTCCGGCATCCCCTTAACTGATAAAAATATTCCTCCCAATGTAACCAATCTATTACAATTGGGAGGTGAATTTAGTCTCCCAGTTAACATAAATAAAAAAGTAGCCATACACGAATTTATCAAAGATATAGAGAGCAATTCTAACGGGATCAGAAATCGTACTTCGATTTGTAATGCTGCCATTCCACAATTTTCATTATTTTTAAACAAGAATGACAAAAAAACGGACATACAAGAGAAATTACTTCACATGCATAAAGACACAATTAAATTCTGCAATCAAAACCCTAATATTTTATTTACTAGAGTAGACAAAGGCAGTATTACAGTCGCATTAGAAAAAGAATTTTATATAAAAAAAGTTGAGAGTCTTCTAAAAGACGATTCTACGTATACCATAGTTAAAAACAATCCATTAACAAAAATAGAAAAAGACCTCAATAATTTAAAAAAAAAATGGTTGAAAAAAGATTTCATCAACAAAAAAGAATAATATTACTTATTTTCAAGCGACTCCCTTCTTCCTAAAGCCTATGGGCTCCTCAAGATCCACAAGGAAAATATTCCTTTTAGATTAATAGTTTCCTCAATAAATACTTCTCTATATAATATTGCTTCCTTCTTTTATAAAATTTTAAAAGATAGCCTTCCTAGAGCTGACAGTTCTGTGAATAACAGTTTCGATATATGCAACATTCTGTTGTGCCTCCGGGAAGGCACGGAAAATTTTGGGGTCTCAGTCGACTGAAGGATGAAAATCCTAGGATCGGCGGGCGTCTCCACTTTGACTAACTTCGCTTGTTTATTTGAATAAATCTTTTATTTCCCTTATTTCTTGAGTTGGTTTAATTCTGTATAATCCCACCTGGGTGGTTAGTTAAGTATGCTCGCTCTCGATAGTCAGATTACAGGTGATAGTTTATATTCTGCGGCTTGTCTTCGACTCCTAGTTAGGTTCTAATTAGCGACTCGACCTTTTGGATTTTCGTTAGCGACTGCCTTCATCGCCTCGCTCTCCGTTCGCGGTGGTCTCCTGCCCTTTTCTACATCTTTCGGGGGAAGATGTAGAGAAGCTCTTTCATTGGCTAATTTTTATTCACACGCTTTTATCTAGGTGCAAGCGAAGCAGGTTGATTCTTCGCTTGCGATCCGCGGTTTTCGGTGTAACGCTTATATTTCATCGCGTTTGCGTCTTTTCGCGATAAGCGCTTCGCGAGAGCGTAAGAACGTTTCTCAAATGATTGTATAATAGCCGACTTACTAATTTATTATTAAAACTATATTAATATAATATAATATAATATAGTTATAGTCATTCGGACTATAACATTCCTCCCCCGTTGAAAAAGAAAAACGGAGGTACGAAGTTTTTCGTTCTTAATTTCTTAACTTACGTATAATAGTGGTTTCCCGTTACAGTATAGTATTACAATCGTTTCTTAAATTCTAGTACTTTGACTTCTTCTTAGGATTGATCTCGGTATTTCAAAGTCAATATTTGTTGTAGTTTGCGGTTGTTTTTTGTTTTTATTTTTTCTTTTTATTATTATTATCCATGTTAAAATGAATATTGCAGCTACTGTCATTATTGTTCCGGTAAATGTCATTGGGTAGATAAATTGTTTCCGTGCATAAAAATTTTGTTTGTTGTTTTGTAAGTCGTTGTCTATAGTTTCTATTTTGTCTCTGAGTTTTGTCAATTCCAAACAATGTTGTGAGATGTTTTCTAATGTGTCCTGATCATGTCCTATTTTTTCGTCTCGTGGAATTGTTATATTTATATTTGGTAGGAAAGTTATTTCCGTACAATTTTCCTGCCGTTTGTAATGTTGTGTCTGTTGTTGTCAGTTTACAGTTTTCGTTTAATGTAATCTCGCCTGTGTTTTTGATTACTTTACTTTCTGATCGTCCGTCGCATCGTATAGTTATTGTCTGTTCAGCGGAGGTCGAGTATAGCCAAGTGTCTTCTTGGTGTAAGGTTATCCATATTGTGCGGGACGAGGTATATTGTCTAACATTACATTTATCCTGATAACGTCGCAGTGTATACATTTGAATTTCGCACGGTGTGTCTACATCTATGCGATATATGGGTGTATTTTGTTTGCATACATATTGTGTATTTATTTTACTACATTGCTCTAACTTCTTTTCTGTTATTATGGCGTACGTTAATTTTTCCTTATCTATTACAATAATTGGGTTGTTTATTTTAATATAATTGTATACATTCTTTATGTATGGCGTAGGAAATTCTATCGCTTTTATAATGTCGTATGTCGGCTGTACAATTAAAGGAAAACGCAAAATTGTATATACTGTATCTGATTCGTGGTACGCTGTTATCGCAATGTTTTCTTCTATCGATAACCAGTCGTCTGTACGAATTTTAAAGGGGAAATACAATCCTTCGGGAAGTTGTGCTGCTGCATCTTTTAAATTATTTATAATCTCGTCTATTGGTATTAATCTGGGATGCATTTTGCCCTTTTGTATATATGTTAAGTATTCTAATACGTTATCTGTATCTTTTATTAGTTCGTTTACAATTGCTTCTATCGCCCTGAAATGTTTGTTTATTTTTTCTAAGGTAAGAGTTTCGGCCATAGTTTGTTTTAGCAGTTTCTTATTATGGTCGATTATGTTTTCTAATCTATCTAAATGTGCTACTGTAGCGTTTATTACTTTTAGTTGGTTTCGAATCGCGTGTTCGGATACCCGTTGCTTATTTGCTATTAATTCTAGCTGTTCGTTTATTTGTTTTTCATCGTCTGCGTCCATGATTCCGAATAATGTTTTTGTTATCAATCCTATTCGCTTTGTGCATGAATGTGGAGGGGATTCGCGAAACGATTTAAGCGTTCATAGTGGCTATTTTGGAAAGTTAGCCTGAATAAGCTGTCAAAACACACTAATCTTTTAATAAATTAGAAAAATGGAAAATAAACAATGAAAAAAAAGCAAAATTATATTGTTGTGTATTAAATTGCAAAAATAATTCTTGTGATACTCCAGATAAATCATTTTATTGTTTTCCAACATCTAATGTACATTATCCACATAAAGTACAAAGACGTGAAATATGGTTAAGAGCTATAAAAAAATTAAGGTAAATATAATTAATTAGTGACTAAAAATTCAAAAATATGCACAAATAAAGCTTATTTATTTATTTTAATAATTTCATTTCCTAGACCCAATGGATCAGATTGGAAGCCACATAATAGGTCGCGCATATGCAGTGACCATTTTATTGGAAATAAAAAGTCAGAAGACCCTCGTAGTCCCAGCTACAATCCCACTATTTTCCCAAGTATTTATAAAAAAAAATATACTTCAGACAATGTTGCTCTTGGGCGATATCAACGTTTTTTAAAAAGATCATCTAAAGAGTTTGATAAAGAAGATTTGATTAAAAAGAAGAAAAATATTGAATTTAAAAAGGAAGAAGATTGTAATCTTTTAATTCAGCAAGATTCTTTAGAAGAAAATGAAAATAATATTCTTGGATCTCGGACACTTGATCAAGAATGTCAAGTACAAATTATGTGTGAAAAATTAGACTCTGAAAAATCAAGCATGCATGTATTTATATGCAATCGATATATTTATAATGATAGTACAAAGTGTTCTGTAGAAACACAAACATGTTGCCCAGAAGAGCCAAAAATAATATACAATAGAAAAAAAATGGCTGAAAAAAGTTGTGGAAATCAAGTTTCATATGTAGATAAATGTGTTGGAACATCTGGTTTATTAAAATGTGAAAATGGTTTTCATAGTCTAAAAAGTATAAAAACTGATAGAGAAATGCTTGATTTGGCTGGAGTGACGTCAGCAAATTTTTCATTATTGTTAAAAATTATTATTGCAAATGAACAATATAATTATAAAAAAATTAATGAAAAAAATAGATTGCTTATATTTTTGTTTAAAATGAAATGTGGATTAAGTTTTTCAGCCTTAAGTGTGCTATTTAATATAAATAGAACAACAGTAACAAGAATATTTTATTCTGTGCTTCAGCATTTGAGCAGTGCTTGTCAAAATTTTATTACATGGCCTAGTCGACACATCGTAGATGAAACTATGCCCAAATGTTTCAAAGAAAATTATTCTAAATGTAGAGTTATTATTGACTGCACAGAGTTTTTGGTTGAGACACCTTCTTCTATTGAACATCGAGTGTTCTTTTACTCTCAATATAAAAAAGGATACAGATTAAAAATTTTAGTTGGTTGTACTCCATCAGGATTTATTTCTTTTAGATCAAAATGTTTTGGTGGACGTGCAACAGATTCACAAATAACAATAGAATCCGGAATATTAAATTTACTTGAAGAAAATGATCAGATTCTTGCTGACAAAGGATTTCCTCAAGTTAAAAACAAATTGGATGACGAAGGAAAAAATGTTTTACTAGTTATGCCTCCTTTTTGAAGAATGGAACTTTCTCAGAAGAGGAAGTAGAAGAAACTTATAGAGTAGCTAGTATACGTATTCACATAGAGCGTATAATGCAACGTCTTCGAACCTATCATATTTTAAATAAATTCACCCTAAATATGCTACCATATTGTGACGACATCATTACCATGTGTTGTGTGTTGGTGAATCTGCAACCGCCAATCATAGCAGATCAGGATAACAATTAAATCTCATTAATAAATAATAATAGTAAATTCTTATTAAATTTCATTATATATATTTTGTTTTATGTGTTAGATTATAATTTATGCATTATATAAATATTAAAATATGAACAAAATTATAACTTAATAATAATTTTTCTCTTACAATTTTAAAAAATTTAATATATAAAATTATTTAGTATTAATATTTTTACTTTAGATTAAAAAATGTAACAATATCAACGCTATTTAAAATTTATAACTTTTAAAAAACAATATTGCTTTAAATAATTTAAACAACAAAATCTTATTATAAATTATTAGTTATGTAAGAATTATATAATGCATTTAAATAATATTGAAAATAAAAATTTTGTATTTTAGGAACCACTTGTTGCAAGAATATTTCATCTCTTAAAACTGTTGCTAAACAGCTATCCTTTCTAGACCATACATATAAATGACACATATACAGTCCTGTTACATACATTTAAATCTGACATTGAGTATAATACGAATGAGAAGCTTTCAGTTTTATCTCATTATTTTCATTAAAGTATAAATAAGATACATTAAATGTATTTTTTGTTGCATCAAAAATTGGTTTATAACTACAAGATGAAGGATATTTTATTTCTAAAATTTTTAAATCATTCGTATCAATTACAATGCCATCAACACTTGCACAAAGCCATGGTTGAAGTGGATTTACAAATAAACCTAATATTTGAATATAAAAACATATATAAGACAGGCAATAAGAGCCAAATCGCGGATGACAGTGCGTTATCCTAAACGAAACTAAATTTTTTCGTTAGAATTAAATACCTGTGCACAAGGCACCAAATTTTACTTGGACACGGCCAAGATATAAAATTGGAATAATCTCTACAAGAGATTTTTAATTCCATGTATCCCCTATTCCCCCTAAAGAAATAAATGCGAGAGAAAAATATAGATCCGAAAGTCGCAGAATCGGGAATCGAACCCGAGACCTTTCGCTTGCCGGGCGACTGCTCTTCCAACTGAGCTATTCAGATCCTTTTGATTCTATATTTTTCTCTGTTATATATATATTAATGTTGGTAAACAAACGCCTTTAAGCCAGCGTGTATAAATTAAGAGTTTAACTAAGCTCTGTAATATAAATATAAATTTGTAACGGCGTAGCCGTTACTAACGCCTCGCGGGCCGATCACCCGCCCGCCACTTGAGGCTATGGCGCCTAAGGCGCCCCTAAGCACAAAATCATAACTGATACACGGGTCACCCTACCCCAGGGGCGCCCCACTACAACCCCCAGAGGCGCCCCACTACGACGCCGGCGTTACCCCCCACCACAGCCTCGAGGTAGAGTGGGGGAACCGCCGGCAGGGTATATAAGCCGGCTCGACGGATGAGCCGGCACCAGTCCTGTTCCGGACCTCCTAGCCAGGCAACGGGCTTCTCGTTGTTACGCCGGGTTTCTCGGTTTCTGGCCTCCTACCTTTAGTATCGGGCAACGGGTTTCTCGTTGTTACGCCGGGTTTCCCGGTTTCCGGTCTCTTCCTGCTATACACCGGGTGACGGGTTTCTCGTCATTACGCCGGGTTTCCCGGTTTCCGGTCTCTTCCTGTTACACGCCGGGCAACGGGTTTCTCGTTGTTACGCCGGGTTTCCCGGTTTCCGGTCTCTTCCTGCTACACGCCGGGCAACGGGTTTCTCGTTGTTACGCCGGGTTTCCCGGTTTCCGGTCTCTTCCTGCTACACGCCGGGCAACGGGTTTCTCGTTGTTACGCCGGGTTTCCCGGTTTCCGGTCTCTTCCTGTTACACGCCGGGCAACGGGTTTCTCGTTGTTACGCCGGGTTTCCCGGTTTCCGGTCTCTTCCTGCTACACGCCGGGCAACGGGTTTCTCGTTGTTACGCCGGGTTTCCCGGTTTCCGGTCTCTTCCTGCTATACACCGGGTGACGGGTTTCTCGTCATTACGCCGGGTTTCCCGGTTTCCGGTTTCTTCCTGCCATAGGCTATACGCCTCCGTACACCGTATCTCTAAGTTATACCGGGTAATTTGTAAGTCTTTTCCGGACACCGCTACAGGCTATACGCCTCCTTATTTCGTTTATACCGAATAGTCAATAAGTTTCTCTATTTAGGGCTTTATGCCAACAAACATTTCGTTTATACCGAGTAGTCAATAAGTTTCTCTATTTAGGCTTTATGCCAACAATCATTTTGTTTACTTGTTTCTTTTTGAATAAACCAAAGTATTGTTAATAAGGAATAAGCGAGTCTGAATCTCCCCCTTCCTCCCGAATCCTGGAACCGGCGAGCCGATCCGCGGCGTCGGGAAAGGTGAACCGTTACAAATTTAACATATATAAGACAGGCAATAAGAGCCAAATCGCGGATGACAGTGCGTTATCCTAAACGAAACTAAATTTTTTCGTTAGAATTAAATACCTGTGCACAGTTGCAAGAGCAGTCGCCCGGCAAGCGAAAGGTCTCGGGTTCGATTCCCGATTCTGCGACTTTCGGATCTATATTTTTCTCTCGCATTTATTTCTTTAGGGGGAATAGGGGATACATGGAATTAAAAATCTCTTGTAGAGATTATTCCAATTTTATATCTTGGCCGTGTCCAAGTAAAATTTGGTGCCTTGTGCACAGGTATTTAATTCTAACGAAAAAATTTAGTTTCGTTTAGGATAACGCACTGTCATCCGCGATTTGGCTCTTATTGCCTGTCTTATATATGTTAAATTTATACTAATATTTGAACATTTTTATTGTATTTATTAATATAATCACATATAGCTTTTTTTCATTTTTCTTTCCATATTCTAAAGACGCTATTTTCAAATTTTTAGGTTTCAAAAGCTCAATTGCTAGTTCATTTTTATCTTTTTTTTTATTACATTTTATACTATGTGCTTTAGTCGCACTTATTCTTGCACATCTTGCATCAAACCATTCTTTGCATTCACTTTGATCTTTGGTTCTTATGTACAAATGTAATAATTGATCATTTGTAAGTCTCACATTTATATTATAAAAGTCGTCTAACTTAACATCCATCACAATGTTTGTTGTACCATAAATTATATTATGTTTAGTTAAATATATTAATTTTAAAATTGTTTCTTTCATTTGATTAACATTAAAACTTTTTATAACATTGTCTAAAATAACTATTATAATTTGTTTTACAATACTTTCAGTTTCTGTTATATTACTTGCCTGTAAAATTCTTAATAACGCACAATCGCTTTTCACATCTGATATCTGAAGATTAAAAGGAATTATTACTTTATTCTTGTAATATAGCTTTTTCTTGAATTCTCTGGAAACTATTAGTGGCTTGGAGTACATTTCTTTACCAAGTTGATAATCTGAAGGCTTTCCCCATTCTTGATGTATAGATGTTTTTGTTGCACTCCTATCAGAGTTTACATACCATATTAAAGCATAAATATGTTTGCATTTCTTTCCTGCATTTGACACACAATTACAAGAAACAAGAAGCACATGACGATTGTTATCCAACTAAAAAACATTTAATCAGTTATAAAAAATATAAATTAAATTATTAATTATCAATCATGTCAATATTTACCTCTAAACTAACTTTGTAGGGGTGTAAAGTGACAGAAGTTTGACGTATGACACTACCTGTTATCAAAATACCAGTGTCATTTGTATATTTACGATAGTTTGAGGATGAAAATCAATTGATTGAGTAATTCCTTTAAATCCTGTTCTCAAAATTATATTCATTTTGAACAATTTATCAGTCTAAGAAGAAAAATAAAAAAATTGTTATTGGTTAAGATAATATTTTTTTCAGTTTACAGAGGTTAATATTTAATATATTTTATGAAATAAAAATCATATAGTATTAATAATTAGATTATTATAGTAGTTAAAAGAATTAAAGTAATTAGTAAAATTATATAGTACTTACAATATTTGGATTGTATATGTAATTATTATAGTATATTGAAAACTTTTATTTTAATTCTCCTTATATATTTCATAAATTGTTTCAGTCTAAGTATTATATTTTACCGTTAGTCGGCGCCACATGTAATCATGCACAAAGCGAATACCGTCTATTAGTCCTCGACGTTTGTTTGTCGGTCCTTTGTATAGGGTATCAATTTGATTTTTTATGTTGTTTAGGTATTTTAATTTTTGTTTTATAATACAAACCGAATTTACGCATGAACTTTCTGTTTCGTCGCACATCATTTCTGTCTGTTTTATGTAATTGGCAATTTGTTCATGTCTAAATTTTAAAGGTGCAAGGTTTAATTTTATCACTAGTTTCCATGTTTTCTTGGAAAAGTGTAGTTGTCCGATTTGCTCGAAATATATCCCTGGACTGTGCTTGAACTCTGTTATCTTATACAGTTGACCCTTCTCACTTTCCTTTCCGAGTACTGCAGCGTTGCAGGCTAAGAGTGAGAGTGCCCTGTAATGATATACATACAATTCTTCTTACTACTTTGTCCTTGGTCGTGAATATGCTTTCGTTTGCAATTTTTTATCAAGCAAGAGGGGCGGCCTCTTCCTTATGGACGTGTATGTCGCGAGGACGAAGCAGACGATTAGGTAAGTCCTAATTTTCAATAAATAATTTTAATCTGTTTGTGTATGCGTATTGCTCTTCTTCCTTTCTTTACTGTGTAATTGACGCTTGAATTTTTTTCTATTATTGTATACGGTCCTGCCCATAATGCGTCTAATTTCTTGGATCGTCCGCGTCGGAGTGTCTCGTCGTATACGAGTACTTTGTCGCCTATTTTAAATTCGGTTTCTTTCGCGGATTTATCAAAGTATTCTTTCGATTTTATTTTTTCCTCTTTAATATTTTCTTTCGCAAGTTGATTTGAGGCGCGTATTCTTTCCCTTAGTTCCTGTAGATAGTTATTGTAATTATACGTCAGTTTAGGCGGTTTTGTTAGTGCCGTCGGTAGTTCGACTTGTCGTCCGTATATTAATTCAAAGGAGGTATATCCCGTAGCTGAATGAGGAGTGGTATTGTATGTAAACATTGCGTATGGCACCCATTCATCCCAGTCGGTTTGGTCAGCATTTATATATTGTCGCAAATATTCGGCTAATGTGCGGTGCGATCTTTCTAATGCTCCATTACTCTCGGGGTGATACGCGGTTGTTTGTATCTTTTTATTCTTAATAATTTGCATATATTTTTAAATACTTTGCTCATAAAATTTGTGCCTTGGTCTGTTAAAATTTTTTCGGGAATGCCGTGTTCGAAAATTATTTTCGTAACGAACTCTTTCGCGACGGTATTTGCTTCCTGATTTGCGATCAGTATCGCTTTACTGAGTTTCGTCAGGCTATCCTGAAATGTTAGTAAGTATTTGTTTCCGTTAGTGGTAACTGTTAGCGGTCCGAGGATATCTAACGCACATTTTTCAAATGGTTTATTCGGAGTATCTGTGATCACGAGGGGTGCTTTTATTCGGCGCGATAATTTATTTTTTTTTGGCAGGATTTGCATTTGGCGATATATTGTTCGACATCTTTTGTCAATCCTGGCCAGTTATAGTTTAATCGAATTCTTTTGATTGTTCGTTCGATTCCTTGTTGCCCTCCTGTGGGTGCATCGTGATATTCATAGAGTATTTGTTCTTTTTCCTCTTCAGAATATTTCTAGTATTATCCGCGAATTCTTCCTCTTTTTTTTCTTCTTCGTCTTCTTCTAACGTGAAGATTCTATTTTTTGTCTCCTCGTTGATATCTCGGGTTACTTGTCGGCTTAGCGCGTCGGCATTCGCGTTTGCTCGTCCGGCCTTGTGTATCATTTCATAATCATATTCCTCGAGTTTCAGTCTCCAACGGATTAATCTAGACCCGGGGTCAGTTACATTGAACAACCATATCAAAGGTTTATGATCGGTAATTATTTTAAACTTTGTGCCATAAATGTATGGTCGAAAATGTTTAACAACCCATACAATTGCTAATAGTTCCTTCTCCGTAGTATTATAATTTTGTTACGCGCGAGATAATACTCGGCTGGCGTATGCGATAGGTCTATCCTTGCCTACCGTTCCTTGTGATAGTACGGCTCCGATTGCATAGTCCGAGGCATCGGTAGTCACGTTGAATTCTTCATTGAAATCCGGATACTTTAGCACTGGCGCTGTCGTTAATCTTTTAATTTTTCAAACGCGATTTGTTGTTCGTTTTTCCATTCGAACGTTTCCGTTTTCTTCGTTAATTTTGTTAACGGTTTTGCGATTCGCGAAAAATTTTCTATAAATTTCCGGTAATAACCCGCTAGTCCGATAAACGATTGTACGTCTTTTACTTTCCGTGGTGTCGGAAAATTTTTTACCGCCTCTAATTTCGACGGATCTGGCAGTATACCGTTTTCGGAAATAATATGTCCAAGGTATATTACCTCTTTTCGTAAAAATTCGCATTTGTCAGGCTGTAGTTTGAGACTATGTTTCCGTAGGCGTTGTAATACTTCCGCGAGTCTTCTGTTGTGATCCTCTAAACTGGATCCGTATATAACGATGTCGTCGAGATAAACGAGACATCGAAGCCCTTGTATCCCGGTTAGCACTGAGTTCATGAGTCGTTGGAAAGTCGCAAGCGCGTTTTTAAGTCCAAACGGCATTCTATTAAACTCGTAGTGTCCGTAGGGAGTCGAGAAGGCTGTTTTATTTTTGTCGCGCTTGGCCATCGGTATCTGGTGATATCCAGATGCAAGGTCGAGTGTCGTAAAATACTTCGCGTTTCCCAGCTGATCCAAAATATCGGTAATATTCGGCAGTGGGAATGAATCGCCTATAGTCAATTCATTTAACTTCCGGAAATCGACTACTACTCTTAATCGCGGTTTGCCTGTTGCGTCAGCCTTTTTTGGCACTACTAATAACGGTGCATTCCACTGGCTAATGCTTGTACTAATAATTCCGTCTTTAGCATTTCCTGTACTTGTTTGTTCACTTCCGATTTGTGTTTCTCGGGAAGGCGATACGGTCTCACATTGACGGGTGAGGTATCGGCGCGCGTGCTTATCTCGTGGTTTAGTGTTGCTGTGCATGACAGTGGTTCTCCGTTTAAATAAAACACGTCGCTATATTCTTCGCATATTTTCTGTATCGCTTTCCTTTCTTCCTCGTTTAAATGCTTTGTGTGTAACAATTGTCAAATTCGTTCGTCACGCGTTAATTGATTCGGAGTCTCGTCTATATGTATCGTGTACAGCTCGTGCGCGTTATCTTCGCAAACGTCTTCTACGGTTACGAGGGGTGTGTGTATCTCGACCGGCTTATCAGTTGTATTAATTACACTGATGGGACATTGGTAATTCTTCGGTTCTACCAAACATCGTCCGATATAGATTCCTGAGACGGTTTCTTTGGCTCGAATGATCCCTGTCTTATTGTCATTTGTTATTGCGTGTATAATTGTTTCACTACGCGGCTTTAAGATAATTTTGTTATACGGTTGCAATTTTAGGACGGGCGTTTCCGATTTGTAATTCGCGTTTTTGTAATCGCACGTGACTTGCTGCTTCTGGAGGAAATCGATTCCTATTATCCCGTCGTATTCCATTGGGAAATCATCTTTCACGACGTAAATCGCGTGTTTATCTTGTTTCCGTTTAGCTCAATTGTCGCGTACATTTTTCCGATCGTCTTTGCTTTATGACCGGTTATTCCAACGAGGGTTATTTTATTATTGTAAATTTCGGTCTCGCCCTTCAAGTGTTTCACTTTTATCAATGAAATCGTAGCTCCCGAATCGTAAAGCATATTTACCTTTCCGCGTTTGCCTCTCGCATGGGCAGAGTAATTATATTTAAACTCGCTCTCTCTCTCGGCGTTCGGCGCACGTGTGTCACCTGATATTCGAGCGCGCGAGTCTTCTTAATCTTATCTCCGCGCTCTCCGTCTTCATCGCTGCTACGTTCGGACTCGGAATTTCTCTCCTGCCGGATTCTTTGATTATCTATTTTATTAATACTTCGCGGGTTTTTTCGACTTCTCTGGCTTGTTACGTGGAGGCGTCTTATTTTTCGGTTCGCCCGTTTAATTCCCAACATTCTTCGCGGTTATGTCCACGCTTTTTGCAATGATTGCAAAATTTGTCGATGGCGGATACGCGCGAGGATTTTTTCCGGTTTCGGCAGAACGTTGACTTTGCTACGACAGTCTCGTCCGTAATGTCCGGGGTTTTCCACATCTAAAACATTGTCCCGTCGTTCGCTGTCCTGACCCGCGTTGATTCAGGTTGTATTTAGCGAGGAGGAATTAGTTGCCCGTGACGTGTTAGGTCCGATAAATCTCTCTTCCGCGCTCGCGCAGGCTATCGCTTCTTGAAGCGTCGTATATTGTTGTGAGCGTTACGAGTACCTTTAAGTCGCTTCGTAGCCCCTAATTGAAAATTTAATAATGCTTGGGTTGGGATCGTTTGTAAGATAGTGCGTTTCTCTGAGCTCGTCTGGTTTCCTCCTCTATCATTGAATCGTATAAATTTCATAGCGAGCTGGTCGACGCGTTGCCCGAAATTTTGTGCTGTCTCATTATATTTCTGCTTTAGCGAATTAAATTCTAATTGCAAGTGGGCAGTACTTTGCTTGCATTGGTATGCGGTCTCTAGTTGTTGCTTAATTCTTCAAATGTTTGTATGTCTCGCGTTTCGACAACTTGCATGGCTTTACCCTTTAATTAGTAATAGTATGCCTGTATCAGAGGACTCTTCGTCTCCGGGATGTATGTTTTGCATGTATATGTGCATGCGTTTAGAAATTCTTGAAGGCGGTGTCGCGATGTTGTACCGTCGAATTCGGGTATCATTATTCGCGGCTTCTTTAGAGGACATATATTGTCGTGCAGTTACTCCGTCGATTTCGTACGTCGCGCTCAGTCCGTCCGTTAAGTCATACGAGGCTCGTAATCGGACTCCCGCTGTTCGTCTGTATGTGTGTATGCCTGTGCGGCTTCTATCCTATTCATACGTGTGTTTATGTATTACTTGCTGTATAGCTTGATTATATTAAGCTTTTTGTAAATTTTTCCCCGGGCGCTACGACGGAGGGTGTTTGACTGACGTCAAAATTCTGTCCCATTTGGGGGCAGGTTTTGTCGGGTGTTTATTTCGGCATCTATCCGGTTGGCGGAAAATTTGCTTCACGTTTTTATTTTTTCAATTTTTTTTTGGCTTAAATTTTTTCGGGATCAAAATTTTTCCCTGCGTTGATTTAAATGAAAATTCCTCCGCGAAAAACTCGCGAGTTCGGCTGATATACGGCCCGCAATCGACGGGGTTTCTTTTTGAGTTACTTAAAACGAGTGTTGGGTATTTGCAAAATTACTCGCGCAAACAGAACGGAAATTCTCTTTTGTTTTTTTACTTTTTGGGGTTAAACCGGACTATTTTCGTTTACAAGCGCTGTCAAAATTTTACGAACCCCTTTGAGATTTTGCGCAGTTAAGGCAAACCCGCTCTTTCCCCCGTACGGTGACTAGAAACCACGATTTTTTTTAACCTTGCGGGGGTTTTGTCACCTTCCACTTCCGCAATAAATAATTCGAACTTACAGATTACGGCCGCATCGTTAGCTCTAAAGGGGTGGCTGCCTCGGGAATCGATCGCGTGGGCGATAAGGCCCCCTCCGTGTTGGTGATAGAAGGCGGGTGGGTGCTCGTGAATGCGCGGGCCCGGGGGTTGTCGTAGGTCGGCGTTGTCCGGGACTCGGCGACTTTTGACCCCGGCTGTTTATCACTCTTGGGTTTTTGTTTCCGCTTCCTGTTCTCCTCCTAGCGTGTTTTTTGCTTTTTTCCGTCGGACACGTGGCTACATTGTTTTAATTGTATGGTTTTCATCTTCGCCCCCTTGAAGTTTTTGAGAGACTGGGCCCCTGGGCTGAATCCCACCGCTCCCAACCAATTTTTGTGCCCCCGGGAGGCACAAAAAATTTTTTGGGGTCTCGTCGATAAAGGGTGGGGTTTCCGGGATCGGCGGCGTCCCACTTGACAAAACTTTTGTTTTTTTTGAATAAATCTTTTTTTTCCCCTTTTTTTGGGTTTGGGTTTAATTCTTTTAAAAATCCCTGGGTGGTTAGTTAGTATGCTCCCTCGATATCAAATTACAGGTGAGTTTATTTTCTGGGGTTTGTCTTCGACTCCTATTTGGGGTTTTAATTTGCGACCCGACCCTTTTTGGATTTTTGTTGGACTGCCTTCATCCCCCGCTCTCCTTCGCGGTGGTCTCCCGCCCTTTTTCACATCTTTCGGGGGAAAATGTAAGAAGTCTTCATTGGCAATTTTTATTCCACCTTTTTTTTGGTGCAAGCGAAG
>NW_028189492.1:0-21204 GCF_048542155.1 Nylanderia fulva
TGGTAATGTTTGTAGCGGGGGGGTATCGGGCGAACGATTCATTTTTTTTGCAAACTTTGTAACTTCGAGGCGCAAAGAGTCGCTTTGCATGAGATAGTTTTCAGATGATGAATGGCGATGGCCGGAGGTGGCTCAGTTTTCGTGTCTGCTCCAGAGGTCTTCTTCACTGTCTTCGCTGACTACTGTCGGGAAACCCTTTGGCTGAAGGGATTCGAGGACTAAACGTATCAAAACGGAACTACTCATCAGGGTTTGTCGGAGACTCTGGTAGTGGGAGACGGCCTTGTAATCTTCTCGGAAATAACCGTTTCCACGAGTGGTACCTCGCGTAGTTTTAAGTTAGAGACTAAGTAGGTCCTTCCTTAAGAAAGTAAAATCACCCTTCCATTCCATCCAACCAATCCCCGTTCAGGGTCAAAGCGTGTGTCCGGTCGGGACATAAATGGACGGCCTTCCCGTGGTCTCCGTGACACGGCGAGCGAGATGCGGAACCGTACCAGCCCAACACGTACACCGTGTCCTCGTAGCGTGTCCTCGTAGTGTGGTCCCTAAAAGGTAATTCGACTGGGGAGCAGGAGGGGTCGCTTGTCGTGGCTAAACTGTCCATTCTGCGTACGCCCGCAAGCGCAGCTAAATTTTTCTATCGCCGTTCTCGGGGCGGTTCCGATAGACGGTGAATAGCAGTAGTCGCGTAAACCCGAACGGGTGTGAGTTCGCCCGCCCTCGTGGCGGCAGCTCTTAAACTAACTGTCCTTGTCTATCACTAGGAATCCATACTTTTGCTGCCAACAAGTACGACATAACTCACTGAAATCCTCAAACGACATATCAGTATTCACGTGATCATTGTACACATGCTTCAAATTGGTGGCATCCTGTTTTAAACAGGATTAGCAGGTTCGCGTTGTTGCGTATAAGATGTTTTGGTATTCTCGCGTATGTCTGACAGAATAGAAGCAGTCGATGTTCGAATGGCGTCCCATTGAGAAGTACTCTCTTATCGTATCTTGCTTGTCGCATGTCACGTCATCAAAGACAAAAAATTAAAATTTTGGGCATGCCTCGCTCGGTGGAATGACATCACTGTTTTTTGGAGACTGTTTAAAATAGCCGATTACGTTAATCGGCGTCAATAAATCCTCCAAATAGCGATATTTCGACTGTTGCAAACGATTTGCGAGTACACGTACATGTTCTCGAAACGCACGCCGTGCGGACTTTCCAGAAGGCTTATCAACACGTTCGTTTTACCGCAGTTTGAGGGGCCGCAAACGATCGCGCGTATAGTTGTCGGTAGCATCGTACCGTATTTGCGCACACCTTTGTTCACGCTGCAGCGTACTCTGTCGTCGTAATTTATCACTCGTATCGTCAGAGGTTGTCGCACGAATATCATTTTTTCCCACTCCCGATTGGACCTCGAACGTCCGCCTATTTATAGCTGCACGGACTCGCGCTTCGCTCAGTAGTGTCTAGAGATTGCAGCGAATGTCAACGAAAATAGGCATAGTGTCTATTAAATCGTCCGATAAACGCACTCCGTCGAGCTTCATATCCCCGCTATTAGTTTTGGCGGCCCGGGAACTCGTTTGGAAAAGCGATTGGCTAGAAGCAATCAAGGTGTCAATCCATTGGACGAGGTGTGCCGTGAGCACAATCTAGCGTACTCTCAAGCAGCGAACTCACCGAGAGACACGCGGCGGATGAGGTACTCGCCGAGAAAGCGAAAACTCGCTTTGTCGCGAAGGATTCGAGTCTCTGGTGAAAGAGCCGTGGCCACGCTGTCTGGCAGCAATAAAAGTCAAGACAAAGCTCGACATGGGCTTGAGGACGAGGACGAAAAAGAAGAAGACGAAGAGGAGGATACTTCCGGCAACGAAATGAGACGGATTTTTTGCCGATTCTACCAATGCTGGGCGCGCTCGGATCCCTGGTTGGCGGAGCGGCTGCGTAGCAAAAGCGGTGAACGACAGAAAAGCTGCGCAACGTCAGTTGCAAGAGATACTACGCCACAATCGCGCCATGGAAGGTCGCGGCCTGTATTCGCCTCTTACAAATACAGACGAGGAGCGAGGAAAAAAAACGTCAAAAGACGTTAAAAATGCCGCAAAGTGTAACTACCAATGTGCAATTGCTACAACTGGCAAAACGTATGCGCATATCCGTACTTTAGAGGTGTTTTCATGCGCAATAATTTACCAATAAATGGTGCGCGAGAAATAAGAGCGGTATCGTCAATCTGGACGACACAGATGGCCCTGGCACTCATTGGGTGGCGTATGCAAAAAGGGGAGATTGCGCAAATCTATTTCGACAGTTTTGGCAATCTTTGACCCTCCGAAAGTGGTGCGATATTTAAATGTGTCGAATTTGGAATACAATCGCGTCTTCTATCAAACGTATGATTAGAGCATCTGCGGACAATTGTGCTTGCAGTTTCTTCGAGAGATTGAATCTCGCCGCGATTTAAAGACTGACATTGCGCTATGTACTCAGTTTTTTTCAACATGTCGCTAACACTAACATTGACTAGGAAGAGTAGCATCCTGGCGGCGACCTACTTTCCGCCCACAGATTTGAGCGACGCGGACTACGAGACGGATTTTGAAACTTATCACTATATCGAATGTGAATTCCTCGAATAATAAATTTTACTACGGCAAAGACGACGCGGAAATTACGATCCCCTCGTTCCCCTGACCTATCTTCCTAAACGCTGACTCACTCTTCCTGCCTCACTTCTCTTCCTCTCACTGCTCTATTCCCTTCTCACCCCACTTGCTTGCACTCCCCTTGCATTCACTACCCCCAGCCTTTCACTCTTTCACTCTCTCTCTCCCTTTCTCTTCCTCCACACCTCTAATACTCCACTTAGAAACACTCACTGACGTATCTCAACCTTCTATCACGCAACCGGAAACGGAAGTCTTCTATTGCGGTACTATCTATTTTAAATATATACCTGCAAGCGGACGTTTAATGTCTCTCTTGCATATAGTTTTGCAAGAAAAGGATGGCAAATTCGGACCAAAAATTCAAAAAATTTATATAAAGCGGATAATATTTTTGCTTTAGCTTCTACTTTCGGTAAATTGACATCGGAGCTCGCAATTAAATGGTTTCAACAGGTTTATTTACCTAACACTAATGAAAAATCCATCTTGTGTTTAGACTCGTGGACGGGACAAACCGAAAAAAAATTTGACACAATTGATAAACTTGGAAAAGAAATAAATATTTTAACGATTCCTGCCGGCACAACTGCTATGATTCAACCGTTGGACGTTTAACATTAGACCGTGGAAAAATTTCTTGAAACATTTTTCAGACATAATAATATTATATGATTACAATATAAATTTACATTTAAGAAATAACATTCTAAAAATTCAATCTCTTATACACAATCAATTTCATTTCCCAGGTTCGTAAATCTGTTTAAATATGCGTGGTATAAGAGTGGCTATATTGAAGAGAAACCACCTAAATGCAAAACACCTGTATATTTTGTTTTAAAAATTGTGATCCTATTTGTGATTCTTGTCACAATATGCAATTTTTAGATGTGCTTGGTGCAGAAAATCAAAGTGCATAGAGCATTTTTTTGATCCAAAAATTCTGATCGTCCGCACTACTGCACATATTTTGAGGATTAAAAAATTTAAGTTTTAAAATAGTTAAAGAAAAAAATAAGAATAACAAAGATATAAAAGAATTCTTACAAAAAATATAAATCATAAAACAAAGAAATATATTAATAAATAAAACACAATAATAATATATATATGGTTATGTATAGATATTAGTATGTTGTGTAATAATACTAAAGAAAAATGTATATAATGTGTGTGTGTGTGTCAATAATATATGTAATGAGCACGGAAACATTCTCAATTCTCTATTCTACTTGTTTTTTCTATCTTTTTGCTATTTTTCTCAATATTTGTTATGTAAACATAATTTTACAAATTTTACTTTACATTCATAATTTGCGATCCAAAAAACTTCTACATGTTACATTATTTTTTGTATACCTATAAGGGATTAGAGAAAAAATAAATAGATAAAGATAGAAATTCAATATTGTTTTTCAATTTAAAGGTCTATGAACTATTCGTAAAACTGCGTATGGGCACCATAAAAAATACGGATCAAATATTTTTGGTAGTATTACATTTGTATCAAGTTTGAAAAAGATCGGAGTGTAACATTTGGATAGGGTTACTTTCAGTTGTGAATCTTGCGGACAGAGAGATCGTGCCGAAGGGAAACCGGCATTCTGAAGGAGGAATTTTCTCCGTATTTCAAGATTCCCATTTTCAATACAAATTTCGCGTATCCGTTATCAATATAAATATATATATTATATATATATATATATATATATATATTTCTTAATATATAGGAAAAAAAAATTTCTTTTTTAATGAACACATTTTTTTTAATGTTAAAAAATGTTTTTTATTTATAAAGTGTTTGCATTTACAAAAAGTGTGTATGTGTGTGTCTTAAATTAATATAAATTTAGAAAAAAGAAAATTTAATTTAGAAAGATTTAAAACAAATCTTCACGACTTAACTGGCATAAAATATCTTTTTTGTTACTAACATAAGACATGTTTATTAAACAAGACAACGTTTTAACCCTTGTTTTGGGTCCTTATCAAGTCTACAAAAATATACATATTTAAGAATTATTTAATTATGGAACAGCAATTTTAATAAAATGGTCATTTAAACAATAAGCATAAACAAAATTTAAGATTAATAATACATTAATACTTTAATATTTAAATATACCTGATATAAAATTAAATTAAACTATTTAGAAATACACGTAACCAACGCAAGTATAATACCATGTGTCAACCTTTCAACTAGATGTAAAACAATAACTAAACTAAATAGCCTTTATCACTCTATCATAAATAGGATTCAAACTCTCAATGTCTCTTTGTAGCTTAATCGTGTTATTAAATTTTTTAATATAAACATTTCCGCAATCTCTCTTTTCTGTGTAGTTTTTCTTGATGTAGAATATTAAAGGCTGTCCAATTAAATCGTTAAAAAATCGTTTCTATGCTTACTAAACGCTCTGATTACTCGATGTAATTTTATGTTATTTATGTGTTCTTTTGTCCGAGTATTTAACTGTCTTTTAGTTTGCCCGATGTATGTAGCCTCACAATCCCTACAATCAATCTTATAAACCACTTCCGTCCTATCTGCTTTAGGCAGTTTTGTCTTTCCCTTGTTAATGACAAGTCTAATTTTTTAGGTATTGTGTAAATAACATTTAAGGGATGCCGGAGCGTTTGGCCGAACTCCAACGGGTTAGCGCCCTCATCTAAGCGGAACTAAAATTGTCGATAATTACCGACAATTTTAATTTCGCTTTATTAGCAGTTTCCATATATTAAAATTTACATGTCAAAAAAAATAATTTTATTGTGTTCAACATATTATATTTTTTTAGACAACATAATATATTTTTACTGTTGAATCATCTCGCACACGCGTTTTTATCTAAGCGTGTCAATGACAGTAAACAATACATACATAATTGTATCTATCTTTATCACATAGTTTAAATACAATAATATATATATATATATATTATATATATATATATATTATACAAAATATATATATATATTTGTTTTTTGGCTTATATATTATATTTATATGCAATTCGTATATATATATCATTCACATTGTATGTATGAATATTTTTACTGAGCATTCACATGTGTGTGTATAAATATCTTTACTGAGTTTTCTAAATAAACGTTACAATTTTTTTATTTCTAAAAGTATAATTTTTAGAAAATAATGCTGCAAATAAAGTTCCAGTATTTCAACAGAGATTAGTACATACTTTGATGTTACAGAAATGTTTGTAGAAGGCAATTTTCAATATCATTAGTCAACTTGATTATTTGATATTGATTAGTCTAATAATAAGTATTTATGTAAATTGATTCCTTGTAACATATTCTGCATACAGGGTAAAAGTCAATAATTGAACGGTTTACGAGATATTTTACATAATCTAACATTATATATATATATATATATATATATATATTTATATATAGGAAGAATAGAGATGTCATAAATATGTACCGGGTGTTTCAATAAGCGTTACAAATTTTTATCGCTAAAAATGTTTGTAGAAAAAAATGTTTCAAATAAAAATTTTAGTATCTCAAAGGAGGCATAGTTGATGTTATAGAAATGTTTGTAAGAGGCATTTTCAGCTTTTTATTTATATGATGTTTTTCTAAATCGGCCAACAGAGCCAAAGAACGAAAATTGCGAAAATTAATTATTCGGAACTGTATCTCTTGGTACGAGATTACAAAGCCCCCATATATAAATTAATCTCGAAACTTAAACATATGGAGAAATAGGCGAGAAAAATATAGGTTCGAAAAGTCGCTGAGCGGGAAACAACCCGCGTCTTTCACTTTCCGGGCGCCCTGCTTTTAAACCACTAAGCTATTCGAACCCTTTTAAAAAGACCCTTTTAAATTGGCACCCTATTTCTTGCATATGATTATTGAATGATCTCTGAAATTCATTCCACATATAAAAGAATCGACAATGCGACGCCCTTGAGCGCATGCTTTCCGGGATACGATTTATATCCAGAGGGCTATTTTCTCCAGATAACAAAATGATTGTTTTTTTCGAAAATTTTTGACATTTTTCCCTACACGTACCTGTATTTGAATTTGACTCCGGGCATCGTAGGTACTAACGATTGTATTTTAAACTTTAATAACCAGAACCACATGCAAATCTTTTCTGGGAGAATATATTTTTAAAAGCAACTAGCAGACCGAATATATCGCCCTCGGGTAAAAAATATCTTTTTTTAAAATAACCAGAACGCACATGCAAATCGTTTGGGAGAATATATTTTTAAAAGCACTAGCAGACAATATATCGTCTTTGGTATAAATATCTTTGTTTAAATAACCAGAACGCACATGAAAATTTTTTCTGGGAGAAGAATTTTAAAAGCAACTAGCAGACGAATATATCGTTTCTGGTATAAATATTTTTTTTTTAATAACCAAACGCACATGCAAATCGTTCGAGATTTTCAGTGTTTCCGATCTTTTTGGGACACCCTGTATATGTACACAACACACACCCCCACACACACACACCCCACACACCACACAACACACACACCACACACACACGCACACGCACACGCACACCACACCCAACCACCACGCACACACAACACACACACACACACCACACACAACACACCACACACACACACACACACACACACCACACACACACACACACACACACACATATTTTATCGATTTATTTAGCAATCTGTCGTCTATCTATCGAAAAAATCTACGATTTACCTATCTATCTATCTATCTATATGTCTGTTTATCTGTCTACTATCTATTTTCTATAATATCTATCGATCTATCTGTCTCTATCTCTCTGTCTATTTTCTCTCTTCTACATTGCATTCTTCATACATGCACACGTATATAATAATTTTTTTAAATATCTCCCTTGCCAAAATAGAATAATTAAATTTATAATCTAAAAATTTTAAAAATTTTTTATGAATTAATTGATTATAAAAGTTTTAATGGCTAATTTTTTGTAATAAATAAATGATTTATAGATTTATTCTCATTTAACCCACTGCTCTGTTTTGATAAAAATAGTGTTACATTTTATTCAATCTCAAAAATACTCTTCCAATCTCTAAAAATAAAATTTTATATAAATCATTTATTTATTACAAGAATTATTTACTTTATAATCAATTAAAAAGATAGGCCTGTTTCTACAATACACACCCACATATATACTTGTTAGCTAGAATGTGGACAAAAAAAAAATTTTTACATCCTAATCTAACATACATACATATATATATAATATATTTACATATGTGTGTGGACATACATTTTTTTGTCCACATTTAGCTAACAAGTTATATGTGAGTGTGTGTTGTGTGGTGTGTGTGGTTTGTGTTTTAACAGGCCTATCTATAATATATATAATTGGGTTATAAAGTAAATAATCCTTTGTAATAAATAAATGATTATATAAGAGTATTTTAGAGATTGAATATAATAATACATATTATTATCAAAACAAAGCAGTAGTTAGATAAGAATAAATCATATAAAATCATTTATTTATTACAAAAAATTTCCACTAAAACTTTATAATCAATTAATTCATAAAGATTTTTATATTTTTTTAAATTAAAAAATTTAATTATTTTTATTTATGTAAAGCAGATTATTTTTAAAAAAAAATTTTATATACATGTACATGTTAAAGAATGCAATGTAGAAAAAGAGAAGAGACAGAGAGACAGAACAGGACCACAGAGAACAGATAGATCGATAGAAAAGATAAAATAGATAAAAAGACAGATAGATAGATAGATAGGTTGATCGATAGGTGGGTCGATAGATAGTTTTTTATAGATAGACAGGCAGATAACTATATTCTTATTTTTTTCAAAATATCTAATGATACGGTCATACGATCGTTTTTTACAGATTGGGTATAAGGCCCTTCGAATTTATCGCCTAAACTTAAAAGATCAGCAATTCTGTCTGGGAATTTTTTTATTACTAATGTTACCAAACCATTTAGACTTGTCAATATAATTAAAAAGGGTTATGGTCAACGTTTGGTGATTATTAAATATTTTTTAGTCAGTATTGGTCATTTAAAAATTATTTCTCCTTTAATTATCGACTACAACATCAAAAATTCGATTATTTAATTATATAACTGCTAGTTATAATTTTGCACTCAACAATATAAAAGCCAAAATAAAACGTGTGTTATATTGCATCCACTAAAAAAGACATCACAGATGTAAAAAAAAAGCACTAAGTTATATCTTCGCCAGCAAAAATAATTCTGTACAATAATCAAAAATATCTTTCTAAAATTTGTTTTATAGCAAAATTTTTTTCTTTGCAAAAATTAATCACAATCAAAAATATTTTCTCAAAAATTTTTATTTTTAATTTTAATTTTTTTTTTATTATAATAGTAGAAAAATAAAATATTAACATCAAACAGGGAGTGAAACCAAAAAGTTGCATTAAATAATTGTATTAATAACACGAGAAGCTTAAAAAATTAGTATCAAAAAATAGTTGCAATCAAAAAGTAAATGACAACATAATATATAATCAATAAAAAGGATTTAGATCGGCTCTTTCTAATTCCCAAAAAACGATATACAAACCTCCTTCTTCCGGCCACAGAGCCAAACGCGATGTTATTGCAAAAAAAGAAGCAAGAAAATTAAGGAATCTGAGAATCTGTATTCTATGGTTTAGGATCTCAAGGATTATCCCTTGTTCCTCTTTAACTTCCCTGTAAAGAAATAGGCGAAAAACATATTGGTCCAAAAATTGGCTTAATCGGGAATCGAACCCGAGACTTTCCGCTTTCACACCCCCCAAAGCGTCATAATTAAAGGCCCAGATGCGTAAAAAACAATCGCATAACAAGCGTAAACTTTGGGACCAAATATTTTTAATTACAAAAATATCTCTTCTCTCTCTTCTCTCTCCCCTCCCCCCTCCCCCCTTGTGATTGAATCAAACCGATCATAAACCCGCCAATAACGAGAACTATCGACCATGAAAATACGTGGATAACTATTCGTGCGCTGGTTTGTGAAAGTGACTAATTAACGCTCATCACGGATAAGCCTCTGTGAATTAACTCTTTCGGACCCGGGCCCCCACTTCGCGAGCCCGGGCTGCCCGCGAGACTTTTTGTTACGCGGCCCAACTTTGCCCGTCCATCCGTGTTGACCTTAGGACATTCGGATGAAAGTCCCTTTTTTGGGGTTCCTCATCATCCGCCAATTTAACAACGTATTTCTGGAAGACAAAAAACGAATAAATTCGATCCCTTTGTCACTGTTTTAGCATCACGCAAACCGGAAGTCAGCATGTCCCAAAAAACGACGAGATCAAGGCATTGTGTCGCCGCAGCTGCGAAAGTTGCTCATCGAACGAAGTAGTGCGACGCTACACTCAAACCAAGTGCTTATTAAAATTTAAAAGTTACGAAGGCGAACGTTACGCTTTCAAAAACGACCGAACGTCTCGCCAACTTGGAGGACCAATAGAAGACATGTCAACCCCAAAACGTCCTGACGTGTCCATCCTGCAGACAGTCACCGTCGCAGAAGAAAAGGCCACCCCTACTTCTCCGAGGAAGAGTTCTTCACAACTGAGGACGCCTATTTAGAAGCGGCGACTATATTCGTGACGCAATCGATAAACCTCCCAGGGCCGATACTATACTTCCAAAAAAAGTAACAAAACGTCTTTGCGCGACCCTCTTAGTAAAACTGCGCTTAACAATTGCCTCGCATCCACGCTCCCAAAATTTCGGGTAACTTTTGCGAGTGGGAAATTTTCCGCGGCAATCTTTGAGTCGTTTAGTCGCGTCGAACGAGTCTCTGTCTAAAACACAAAGGGTCATAGCCTTTCACTAGCCGACTTTGATCGACGAAACCTCCGTCTCCTTAATAGTATTCAAATTAGGCAGAGTTTTTCAAGCCGTGTGGCAGCTTCTTTTATATGAATACGATAACAAGGCCGCGATCATTCACGCCTTTGTAGAATTGCCAAAAATGAAAACCGAGACAGCACTGAGTTAAAGCGATTGAAAGACAACCGTGTCAGCCTCTATCGCGACTCTGACAAATATAAAAGACCGTCATTGAAACAATCTCTTGGTGTACATTCTCTCCGCAGAAATTTAGTACCCACACTCAAAATGAGTGTAGACTGACGCGAGCATTCCGATAATTATCCCACATACAAGAGCTGCTTGAATTTATGACGTGCCGCGTTTTGCGGTCTCAAAGGATTATTCGATGTCATCAGACCCCCGTCCGCGTCGCAAAGGCTCACACGTGAAAGAAATCGTTCGTCGGGAAATCACGCGTCCGTCATAAAGTGCATAAAATGTCGGGTAATCGTCATTTGGCGAAATGAACAATTTTGAACTCTGTCGGTGAAGCAACGTAGACTTCCCGTCAAAATAAGTGTGTTTTAATTTTTTACGCCGATCAAAATTTAAAAGGACTGAAAAAGCAAAGGTCGATTTAGTTTTTGCTGTCGACCCACTTTCCTTTTTTCAGAATTTACTACAAAACAAAGAAAATCCCCCCGGTCTGGCCTCCCCCGTCTTTAGCGCCGCTCACCGGAAGTTCCGAATTCCAATCAGAACCCCCTCCGTCGGTTAAAATCGTTACGCGTGAGGGAACCAGAAAACTCCCCCCGCAAGTCCTGCACTGCGGGATTTCCTTTACGACAAGGAAAGGTCCACGTAAAAAATTACCACGTTGCTGGCGCGGGGGCTCGACATACAGTTTATTGGGGATTGCTGTCCCAAATGATGCGACTCAACGACTCGAACTAGTTTGCAATCCATTACTTTGGGGGAAAATTTTTTAAGCGGTCTATCAAATCGCGTGTTTTTTTAATTCTTGTCCTTATACGATAAAACTTGCTTTCCCTTTTTCCTTGTATATGTATCATAGGATCCACGTACACTGCCTCCCATTTAATCCCCGAAATGGGCCGCTCTACGGGGTTTTGACTTAGCAACCTAAACCATCCAATATTATCCCTTCACGTATACGAAGCTGATTTATACGGGGGCGTTTCTTCGAGGGTCCCAGGGACCATGAAAATTCATGGAAAGGTTCGCCTAAGAAACTCGCGAAACCCTCCATGTTATTTTTACCATTTTATCCTGCGCGAATAAAACCCAAAAAAACTTCGAGTAGTTTTTAATGCTTTTTGCAAAATTCAATAACGGCTTCGTCATGATTTTGATGGTAGACCTAATTACGAAGATATTACGGCGATTTTCTCACGTGGGGTAATTTTAATATGTTTAAAAAAAAAAAAACCGCCGAATTGAAAAAGTTCCCACAGATATTGATAACCCGGGATCTGATTTTCAACGCTTTTTACGAACCCAACCGAACAACAATGTTTCGCACTATCTTTCTTACCGTCACTACGATTTTCGCCAGCCCCTTTACAGGCTTGCGTGATCAAGAAATTGGCCAAGAGAAGGTCTATTACCCACCCCGTTTTGATTTGCGAAGTCGATTAATTTAAAACGACATTCTCTTGGCGTGGATATTTTAAAAAAGCCCCTCGACACCCGAGAAAAACATCGCTTTTTTAAGTAAAGGAGGTTTTCCCTCTCCCAAAAATGGACGGCCCAACTGCTGGGAATTTTTAAGGTATTCCATCAAAAAACCGATTTAAATTTGACATCGATAGACGGGGATATCGTGAAGTACCGGTTTATCCGGGTTGCCTCGGAAAACTCTTTTTCGCTTCTTGACCGCCCCAAAATGCCATCGCCACACCCAACGTTCAGAATGTCGTTTATCGCGAATTATTTGATCCTTTGGTTTGGGGGCCCGTTCCCTAGTATCAGCAAAGGGGTCTTTATGCAAGAACTTTGGTGCGAAATTCAGACTGGGACAGGGGAATTCCCGAAGATTGCAAACTCAGGGGAAAGGAATATTCTTCAATCTTTTAGATTAGGCGAAAACCGTTTCCCGACAAGGGGGAGCGAATTGCGACGTTTTTGAGGTTCGAGCGTCAGGGCTTTTCTGACTTTTTTTCTACGAGAGCTTTTGCCGCCGTCGTTTACCTCCACTCATAATATTTTAGGTTTTAGGTGGCATAAACGCAGCAAAAAAAAGGTCTCCCTTTTTAAAAATGTGAGATTCCTCGACTTAAACTCAAAGTTCGTCCTGCAAATCGATTGATGGACGGGCGAAAAGATCTCTGAACCCAAAAAATTTGATTCCTAATATGGACCGATTAACATTTCCCGGTGGGCTCAAACAACACCGAGTAATGGAATTTTACGTGGCAATAGAGTTTGAATCCCCACAGGATTTTTGACGATTTGTGAACACGTTCGTAATGTAACCCCGGACTGGCTCCCGCCCCTTCAGCAGTGCCTTTCCCCCGAGTGGAAGTCCTTTAAACGAAGATCGCTCAACCCAAGTTAAGTGTGTTTCGATTCTTGAACCCCCCTTTCTTGGAGATGCCAAATTTGATACGCCTGGCGGGTGGCTCGAGAAGTCCCCTCTCTTTTTGGGAAAACGAAACCCCATATCTTCCCGACATCAAATTACCGAATTGTGTGATCCGCGCTTTGCGTGCGTTTCAGGTGGAACTAATTTAACCCAAAGGGTTGTTGCAATAGAATATTGGATATGTCCCAAAATTTCATTCAAACGACTACTTTTGGAGAAATTGTGCTCGAATGTAAAAACCCAAACCCGCAAATCAGGGGAAATCCCAACCGAAGTTAAACACTCTTTCTCTCCTCCGGAGGGGTTTACCCCCGCCCCCCATGAATCTTCCAATTCGTCGGTCGGGTTTAAAAAGGGGTACAAGCCTACATCGCCCTTGGTGTTCGCTACTGACCATCCCCTCGAGTATCATGATTATTCGACTGAAGGTTTCCCTCCCCCGCGTTCGCGCTTTTTTTTTTACCCGACGTGGCTTCCTGTCCGATGTGGATAGCGACAAAGGAACAAACTTTTTGGGGGCTTTTCGTGAACTCCAAAAAAGTTTCCGCACGTTAGCCAACGTAGGAAAATTCTTGTAACGATGGCGTAAATACACTTCGTACCATCTTACGACTTTAAAAAGGGGTACCAAATTTAATGTAAACTCCGCACGGAGTATATTTTTGCTATTTAGTATTAAGCACCAAGCTGTTTGTTGACCGTTTAACCCCCTTTTTTGATTTCGTTCGCTCCAGGAAACCGAGATAATAAAGTCCATCCCTTCCAAACGAGGCGGGGGGTATTTTTATTCTCATGCGATTAAAACCAATTTGGACAGGGTTTCCGCCATTTTAAAGGGCTTTTCTTTTTTCGCCCCGTGCCTCCCACGCGTGAAATTTTCAGGGAGATTCACGTGTGTCCCAAAGGGAATGCGGGGATTATTGGGGATTTTCTAACCTGATCAATTTACCAATAAAGAAAAAATAAACCTGCCCGCCTCGATCAGCAAAGACTACCGGAGGATTGAGCATTTAAAAGTAAAAAGAACCCCTTCGAGGAGCTCGCGTGAAATCTCTCAAGAATTTAAAGTTTAGAAATAAGTGACAAAATCGTCCACGTTCGATTTACCTGACGCCGGGAAACTCGGTAAAATCTAAATTACTCGGGAAAAAAAAACGATAATCAATCCGTAAACACTGAATAGAATAAATTGAAATTAATACGAGATCTTCTTTTTAATACCATAATATATTAAAAAATAGAAAAATAAATTTCGTATAAGAAAAGGGAAAAAAAGCCAAATGCGGAGACAGTGCTTTTTCCAAAAACTAATTTTTTTGTTAGAATTAAAAACCCGTGCACAAAGGGACCAAAATTTTTACTTGGGCACGGCCAAAATTTAAAATTGGGAATAATCTCTACAAGAGATTTTAATTCCATACATCCCCTCTTCCCCCCTAAGGAATTAAAATGTGAGAAAAAAATCTTAAATTTTGGGCCGTGTCAAGTAAAATTTGGTGCCTTGTGTACAATATTTAATTCTAACGAAAAAATTTAGTTTCGTTAGGATAAAAAAAGTAGGGATACAGGGGGGGTTTTAACCCGGGGGCAATGAGGGGGAGTGAGGGGGGGGGGAATCGGGGCGAGGGGGGTGACGTCACGGCGGGGGGGGGTCTTTCGAGTGCTTATCTTTTTTGTTTAAAATCCATACCTTGATAAGGGGATCATGTTACCTGATATATTTATAAACAAGATAAATAAGGGGATCATGTTACCCTGTATGTTCATAAACAAGATAAGATAAATAAGCGCGTCTTTTAGCGGTTCAAAGTTTTCAAAATTTTCTCCGAAAATCCAAGATAAGATAAGCTAATTTTTTCGAACCAAAAACGGCGTCTTTGTAAGGTATAAAAGATAAGTTTACGGTACAAAGTTTTTCATAATTTTCTCCGAAAAATAAGAAAAAAAATTTGCGAATGGCTGCCGCCGTTTTTTAGGCTGAGCCCGACAATCAGGGGTTGCGTTTCCTTCACTAAATTTGATAAAAAAAAATTCTGCAAAGGGCGCCCCCGTTTTTTGGGCTGACGCCAAAAATCGTTTTCAATTTTTGTAAGATAATTTGCATTTACAAGAAAAAGGGTTTTGCCGACAAAAAAGGGGTTTTGATCCTTAAAAGTTCGAATGTTAACCGATCCGGCGTGTCGATCCGACGGGGTAAAATTTTTTTCATGTTTTCTAAAATTTATCAGCGTACTAATTTTCCCCCCGAAATATCACAAAAAATTTTTCTCGCGAATTAAAAATTTGCATCACATCCCCACGAAAAAAGGGGTACGGGAATATAAAAGGCCGTCAGCGCCGGCCAATACCACTGGCGACGCCTTTCATTCAGAATTTTTAAAATTGTGGCGATAAAAATGTCACTATCCCCGGGTATATAAGACTAAAAAAGGGACAAACAAAAAAACGAGACAAAATAAAACCATAAAAAAAACAAAAAGACGAGACTTTTTAAAAACAGCATCGAGCAGAAAAAAGAATAAAAAACACGAGTAAAAAAAGGGGATTGGGGAAAATTTCGAATGTCAAAAAATAGGCGAAAAAGGGGAAAAGAACGCGCGATCGGAGATTCGGTTTTCCGACTGCTGTCGCGGCGGATGTATCCGCAAATATTTTTTCGAACCAAAACGCAGCAATTAACTTTAAAAAAAACCGTTTTGATTTTTTACCCACTGACACACCCCGATCCTCGCCTCGCCGGGGCATAAAACGGGACAAAAACGTTTATTAAATAATACTATAAGGTTCCGACATTCTCTTTTAAGTGCCGAACGTTGCAATATTCCCAAAGATTTTTTTCTGCAAATCGGATATTTGTGGCTTTTTGTGGGAAAAACTCCAAGCCATAAGAGGGATCCAGGTTCGAATATGTCGCTGTCAAACCTAAATGGGCCGGTGGAAGCATATTGGGGGCCCGCACCGTATCGGGTTTGCGCAAAGTCAGCAAAAATAGGTGGGGTTTAAAAAGTGCAAATAGTGAAAAACATTAAAAAATGAGACGCACCGAAAAATCATCGGGTGTCATGAGAAGGGGGTGTTTAATCCTGAAGATGGTATAGACATCTCAGGTATGCTTCACAAGAAAAAAAAAAAAAACCCGTTTTGTAATAAACGTGAAGGGGTACTTCAATTGTAAAATTTTAAAAAATCGCAAAACGGGTTCGAAAACTGATCAAAAAGTGTACCCATTCCGGGGAAACGCAGAAGCTTTGTAAGAGTGGCGGTTTTACTAAATGCCCAAACGCTAGCGCCCAAAAGGAGTCGATGTTGTCAACGCGATAAAAAAATTTGTCGTTTATTTACTGTGGACAACTATATTTGGCTACATGGACATGCCTTCCCCATCGGTGTCAGAAAAACCAATAATCCGAAAATGTTCTGCCCAAAGAAGGGGGAGGAGTCAGATGGGAGAGAACCGTCATCTCACACATCACATTCCCCCGCCAGTTTTTTTTCGGCGCCTTTTATCTTTTCGTGATAAAAAGGTGTACAAATTGTGAATCAACGTGTTTGAGGAGAGAGTAGTTGTCTTCGGGAAGGTGTAAACAGTCGATAAAAAAAATACGGCACCGCTATTTTTGTTTCGTCGGAGATCATCTTTCGGGAAAATTTGCATCTTGCATGAAAACTGGGAGGCCCCCAAACACGGGGAGACGGCGATCGAAAGCCCCGAAATTTTTGCCCCAACCTTCGCGGTTCCCGGAAAGGGTGGGCGCCCAGATTTTCGAACCATCTGGTTGAGTGGGTTCCCCCGGCTATCTTCAGCCGCATTTAGTGACGCCCCGGGGGCCGATAGGGCCGAAAATTACGACATCGCGGATCGATATCGAGGGGGACCCGTGCGCCGATTTTCAATGGCGGAGGCGAAAAAATTTTGTGACGCCCCAGGGTAAGTGGGGTTTGGCCCCCGGTCCTGGAACGAGGAGGGAATAGCCGCCCCAATGCGGCTGGCCATGCAAAAAGAGATGGGGGAGCACTGACACCCCCGGCGGTCGTCGGGCGATCGGGAGGGGGTCGTTTCGGAGAGGACCGCGAGACACCGACGACGTTCGCTTTTGCGTCCACCCCAGCGTTCGCATCGCGCCCGCGAGAGCGATCAGAAGCCGTGACCCCCCGGCCAGTGGAATCTGGGTATCACGGGAAATTTTTGGACCGAGTGCTCGACAATCGGCCCCTGCAAAATGCAGTGGGGAAACGCGGGGGCCGGGCGCTAGTGGGGGCGAGGACTCGGGCCACGAGGGCGGCCTTTTGAAACCGACGGAACAAAAGTGAGTTTTTTAATTGCCCCGGGCGGGGATTCTCGTGTATCCTGGGAAAAGGGTTTCAGGCCGCGACAGAGTCGACCTAACTTCGGCCGGAAAGGGCACACCAAATATACATACGGACAGAACATTTTTTAATTTTGGATTACGGCGTGCTTTTTTGTGGCGATTGTGATCGCGGACTTTCGCGACCTAAAATGGGCGCCGTTTCTGGCGCTTTACGGACTCCTCGTCGACTGCGAAATTTCGCCGCGACCGGGTGAGAGCTTGACCGCGCGCGGACGGCATCCCATGCGATGCACCCTGCGTCAAACGGGCACGGGAAGACCCGTATCACCGGTTGTTGGGGGCGATACGCGGCATGCAGGGCCAACGGGCGCCCCAAAGAACGATCCACACAACGGGACATATATAAAAAAACACCGGGGCCGCCTTGTCCGTGTAGGGCCCGGAGGTCGCTCCGGACCGATTGGCGGCCGCGAAAAAACGAAATTTAGAAGGGTGGTGGGAAACGGAATCGCGCGACCTTCAAAGGGGTATTGGGGCGCCCCACTATGGTGCCAAAAAAGGACGAAAAGTGGCACCCCCGGGGGAAAAGGGGGCTGAACGCGGAACGGGCCCGGGGTACCCCCGGCGACTATACAGGGTTTGCGAGGCCCTCGGCGGTAGAAAGTTTTTTCCCCGCTGGACCTAGGGGGGGCATACCACCCGAACCGGTAGCGGAGGAGGGCATCCCCAAAACGGCGATCACCACGCCGTTCGGCATGTATAAATTTTCCCAAAATGTCTTCGGATTACGCAACGCGGCACAACTTTCAAAAGGTTTTTACGATGAGGTTTTTTTCGCGACCTTTAATTTGCACGATAATCGATGACATCCTCGTCGCGCATCGTCAGAGGAAAAACCACGAGCACCACGGGCGGTTTTGAGCGTTTTCGAGTATACGGGTAATGACAACCCCCCGAATGCGTATTCGGACAACGAGGGTGGAATTCCCGGATCGAGGGGGTCCCACGAAGGAACACGACCGTGCCGGGCGAGTGGGGCAACCTCGCGTTCAGGCCCAGGACCCGAAAAGGGTTGAGGGGTACTTTGGGGGTGGTAATTTTTACCGAAGATTTTATGCCTAAGTGCCGAATTTGGCACCCCCTCAATGTCTTCTTCGAAGAAAATTAAGGGGAAGACGCCCCATATCGTGGACGCAGCAACTCAACGAGCATTCGAAACATCGAAGGGGCTGGGGGAGGCCGCGCTCTGACACCCCGGGGCGAACGGGAGCTCCGTTGTTTTTGACGGCCAACAAAGCGTCGGGGCGGCTTTCAACAGGGGGCACGACGGCTGGAGCCGTTAGCTTTCTTTTCCCAAAACTAACCGCCCATCGAAATTACGCCTTTTATGAGACACTGGCGATAACTTGGCGGTCCAAATTTTTGGCACATGTTGGAAGCGCGCCGTTTGCGGTATTTTACGACCATAAGCCAATCACCTTTTTCTTTCCCACGAAACCGGAGAAAAAACACGCCGCGCCATTCCCCACTTTAAATACATCGGACATTTTACGACGGACACCGGCACGGACGGGCGGGAGAAAGTCGTGGGGGACCGTATCGAGAACGAGGCTCCAAGCTCCTATGAATTACGCCCACGGCGGAATCCCCGAGGACCGATAGGGGCTCGAGGAGTATTTGCGACGGGAGACGGGGCTAAGCTGGCAAGGTGGAGATCCCCGGAACCGAATCGCGATCTCGCGAACAGCACGCCCGACACCAAGGATATTTGAACAAAGGGTTTTTCCCTCGGACCCCATTGACCTGGTCACGGGCCCGGCACACCCCGGGATCAAGTCGACGGGAAATCGTGCAACGCTATCTGGCCGTCGATGAAGTGGACTGCCGCAATTGGGTCGTTCTTGTTGGCCCCCCCGATCCAAGGGGTCCGACACGTTCGGCGCCCTGGGAAATTCACCGTACCACCCAGGGTTAGCACGCCCCCTGGGCACATAGTGCCGGGCTAGGGCAACAATATTCCTCACGTGGGGGACCGTTTTTACAGGTGGCCGGAGGCGTTCCCCGACAAACCCGGAGGCGAAGACGATCGCAAAAGGGTTTTTTAAAGAGGGATGGACTGCGGTTTGGGGCACCCCTCCGAAACACGACAGACCAAGGGACTATTTTAGTCCATCTGTTTCGACGACTGAGCGAGAGGGCGGGGGCGGAAAGACGAGGACGACGGGATACCACCCCCAGGCGAACGGAAAGGTCGAGCGGTTTTTCGCCCGCTCAAACGGCGATCAAACCCGCAAGCGACCGCGGGCGGAGACCTTGCCGACGGGCCCTGCTGGGGGTTAGAGCAGCGTGGGAAAGGGCACCCAGGCGACCACAAAACCGATTTGGGGGTGGACAACGAGTCCCCGGGACATTCCCAAGGGGCTGCCCACGGAAAAAGAGGACGCGCCGTCGACCTCGTCAGGACGCTACGGAGAGTTCGAGAGACTGCGGCCGGGGGACGGAAACCCCACACGGGGGGCGCGGCCCTTTTGTTTTACAAGACCTGCGACGGCCGGGCGGTTTCGTGCGACGCGACGGACCCAGGATGCTGCAGGCCCATACGGGCCGTACGAGGGGTTTCCCCGCAGGACAAATCTTTTTCGTGCGTATCACCAAAGAAAAAGCGATCTCCATAGATCGCAAAAACCCGCTTTCTGGTTACGATACAGACGGGTGGGGGGCCCACGGGGCGACGGCGCAAAGGGGGGATGGCAAGGCGACGAGATATTCGAAAAGGGGCGAGGCCGCCTCGCCGACGGGGGGAGACGACACGAGGCAGGGAAGAAATTTTGGTTTTCCGGGCCACTTCCAGGCGGGCCTGTGACCGGAGCGAGAACATTATTTTTGGGGGCCGAGGGGGTTCCCAGAGAGCGACTATTTCCCTTTACCTATTAGTGTTTCGTATTTTATCGCTGTTTTCCCTTGTATTTCCCTTAGTTTTTTTTGTTTTTTTCCAAGGAATTGACCCGACGCATAGGCGAGCACGAAAGACCCTTTTGATCACCTACTAGCGAATTCTTTGGTGTTTTTGGTAGAAAGGGGCGTGTTACGCGGAGAAAAAAAGAAAAGTAACTCGCACGTCCAGCTCAAAACGTGCTATCCGTATAGCATGGCGGGGGGGTCCCTTTGGGGATAATATCGTCACAATTCCCCGGGGAAAGTGAGAATCAAAAAGGGCGAAAACAAAAACAGACAAAATAAACCAGTAAAGAGAAAAAAACAGACGAGACTTTAAACTACATCGAGACAGAAAAAAAAATAATACCAGTGAAAAAAAATTTGGGGAAAATTCCGAAAGTCAAAGATGGCGACAAGGAATGTAACGCGCGATCAGGAGATCGTTTTCCCACTGCGTCGCGTGCGGGTGTATACCCCGAATATCTGTAGCAACCAAAAAGCACAATTTTCGTTCTCATTAAAAACCATTTTTATTTTTACCCCCTGACACACACAGAAATCCCCCCCCCCGCCTGCGCCGGGGCTAAGAATCGGGACATAAACGATTATTAAAAAATACACAAATGCTTTTTCCCACATTTCAGTTAAGTGCCCAACTTGCAAAAATATTCGAAATTGTTTTTCTGCAAAGTGCGGATATTTCTAAGATTTTTGGGGAAAAAAAAAGCCCGAGCACATTTAAAACGGATCCGGGGGTTCGACATATCGTCGCTGCCTCGAACACACTCGGCCGGGGGGTGCAACGCAAAATTGACGGGCCTCACCGGATGGGGG
>NW_028189493.1:0-6585 GCF_048542155.1 Nylanderia fulva
AAATTTGATAAAAAGAGCAAAATGTATAATGAAAGTTCAAAGCAAAAAGGGGGGGTTTTTACAAAAATTTCCCTTTTTTTAAAAAGTTCGAAAAATCGGGGCCCAACCGTGTTTTGGATGTCTTTCCCTATACAAAAATTAAATCTCCGAAATTCTTAAAGTACCGGATAATTTCCCCAAGAGAACCCAAATTTTGTATTTTAAAATTTGTTTGTATGGGTTTTTGTGGTCGTATGGGAAAGGGTAATTTTTAAAAAACGGGGATGAAAGAAACAAAAACAAAAAAAAAAACGCGTCCAAATAGTCTTCGGAAATAGTTATTGAACCGAATTTAATGGGAGGATGTAAAGTTTTGACGGGGACCCTTTTTTTAGGTAAACGTTTGATATCCGAAATGATCCACATAAAACGTCGGGAATAGTTTAAATTTACTAGCGACACTGAAAATTTTTAAAACGAGAATCTTGATCGTTAATAGAAAAATTCCCAAAATCTAGCTTTTGATTTAATCCCCGGGTTTTTTGTTAGACTTTTATATGAGTGGGGATTAGGGGGGGGGTTTTTATTTTTTTTTTTATTTTTTTTTTTTTTTATTTTTGTTTTTTTGCTATATATGTATCGACTGGTCGAGGTAAAAATCGACAGTCGTTAGAGTGATGTGTCCGGTAGATCGTCTTCCCTTTTTTTGCTGTCGGGTGGTGTTTTTCCCCGGTTTTTAAATTTTTTAATTCTTGTAAATTGTTTACGTTTAATTTATCCCAGGGTTGATTAGTTTTGGAAAGGGAGTAAATGCCCCGCTTCCTTCCTGACGATGGTCACCGTGGGAGACACTCCGACGGCCGGAGGTTTTGAATAGGGGAGAATGATATTTAATTTTTTTGCGGATTGAGTATACGAGTTTTTAATTTTGATTGTCCGATTATCTTCTTTTTTTGTTTTTGTTTTTTGCAGCATGAAGAAGCCCCAAAGTGGGTCGAAACTTTTAGAATTTAATAAAGTTGTTTTGGGATCTCTTTTTAAATTTTTTAAAAATTTTGTGCATCCCCTCCGCATAGGCTCCTTTCCCCGTCGAGTTTTTATTTTTTTTTAAACAATAATTCGACCGAGATTAATTTTTTTTTAAAAAAAAAATTTTATCAGACGAAATAGTAGGTTTTAAAACGGAGAGAGAAAAAAATATAGGTTGCTTCCACGAGAAGGGCGAGGAGGGGCCCATTCTTTATTTAAATTCATACAAAAATATAAATTATTCTGTTGCAATTGAAATAAATGTGCAATGTATCGTTAAAAAAAAATTTTTAAATTTACAAACATTTCATATATGATTAAATAAAATATAAGTTAAAATATAATTATATATTTATTTGTACAAAATATCATAATTTCAATTTTTTGAAAAAGTATTTCATAAATTTTACTTTTACAAAGTTATGTATAAGAATCGAAAAAATTATTTTTAATACTTGAATTACTAAAAAGCTGCTTAATATCTGTATTTAAAAATAAGTATATCCTAAAAAATCATAAAAAAGAAAAGGGCGGCCATGTTTAAAAGAAGGTACTCAAAATTTAAAAGATCTAATAAAAAATTTCACGAAAAGAAAAAAATTTTTAAAGGGCCCGTTCAAAAGGGAAAAGAAAAGGAAATTAAATTTGTAAAATTTTTTCCTGAAAGTAAGTATTTTTTTTAAAAGGGAAAAATTAAAGGGGGAAAAAACAATAATAAAATGTTACAATTGTTCGAAAATAAAGGGATATTTATTTTTAGTGCAAAAAAAATAGCTTTTAAAGATTTGTTTGAAAAACCCTTTCCCCAAGAAAATTTGTAATTCCCGAGACCAATTTTTTAAGGACTGAAAAAATAAAGGGGGGCCTTCCAAAAAAATGTGTTTCTGAGTCCATTTTAAAAAAAATGTAAAGTTTTACAAAAATTACAAAACTTTGATACGAAAAGTTTAATTTTAAAAAAAATTAATTAAATAAGGAAAACGTATTTTTAAAAGTTACACACAACAAAAGGAAAAAAAAACTTAACAAAACCTTTTTTTTGTGTTTCGAAAAAATTGTAAGTCAAATGAAACCCTTTCATTTGAAACCGTCAATTTTTTTAGGAAAAAGATAAAATTTTTTTTTTAATTTTTTTTAAAATTTTTTTCTCACTTTTATTTGAAAAATTAAAATGTAATTTTTTATTGTATATTACGACAAATTCAGTAACTTTTAAGGATAACTTTTTGTAGTTGACCCGAGAATGACATTTATAAATTTATTAATATAACCCCTTTACTACCGTTTTCTTCCGTTTTAAAAGAAAGAGGAGGTTTTTAAATTTTTAAATTTTTCCCCCCTTTTTAAATTTTTATTCACCCATCGAAAGTTTTTTTAAGCAGGCCGCAGTTATTTTCTGAGTCTTTTCAAATTTGGTACCGGAAATTTTCGAGAATTTTTTTCATTGTACGGGCTAGTATGAATTTCAAAAAAAATCTCTAAAAGACTATTATTTTTGGCACTAAAAATAAAATTCGCATTTTTTTCTAGAATAATTGTAATCAGTTTTTTTTAGGGGATATTTAATGGAAATTCATTTGAAAAAATATCACAGTTACTTTTATGGTAATTATTTTACTAAATTTTGATAAAATACACTTTACGTATGTTCACTTTGAACTGGCACCTTGAATAACATATCAGTTACTTTTCGTGATAATTATTATTAGATCGTTTAAATTTTGAGTACCTTCTTTTGAACATGGCCTGACCTTTTCATTTTTATGATTTTTTTAGGATATCACTTACTTTTTAAAGTACAGATATATAGAGCAGCTTTTTAGTAATTCAAGTGATTACAAATAATGTATTTTCGATTCTTATCACATAACTTTGTATAAGTAACAATTTATGCAATACAGTTCAAAATAATTGAAATATATGGTATCATATGTACATATATAAAATATATAATTATATTATAGTATACTAATATTTTATTTAATCATATATGTAAATGTTTGTATAATTGTAATAACTTTTAACGATACATTGCACATTTATTTCAATTGCAACAGAAGAATTATATTCTTGTATGAATATTGAAAATAAAGAATGGGCCCCTCCATCGCCCATTCTCGTGAGAACGCAACCATATATTTTTCTTCGTCTCTCCGATTTTAACACGACATACATATTTCTGTCTGATAATTTTTTTCTTGATGATACTTTTGAAATGTCATGAAGCCTCGGTCAAATTAGAAACTTATTGCACTCGTTTTAATGCAGCGCTTACAGCAGCTTTTATAAAGCGCCAGAGCAGCCGATATTTTATTTTGGCGCTTACGGCAACTTTTATACAGCGCTAGAACAGTTGATGTTTTAATGTAGCGTTTACGGCAGCCTTATATACAGCGCCATTATTTAATCTGTTCTAAGAACAATATGTATGCCCCTTGTGCTCCTTTGGGCCATTTTTCTTGAACACTTCATATCATTAGAGTAATACCATTCCGATTTTGTGTCAGCTCTCAACATACACGTGTAGTGACCACGATTATTTCTTCACCTTCGTGAAATATAGCGCTTATTAGCTTGTACTTTTTTTTATAATCGTGATATTACTCGTCGACACGGCGTTAATCCAATTGTTGATAATTTTTTTAGAAGCACCGTTTACAAAAGTATATAAATTGAGCTGTATTACTACGACGAATAAAGTTGATTCGATTACGGTTTTCTTTTCAACACGGTGCCCTTACATTCGTTACAATTGCCGTTTATCGTTTCCCATTTAGAAAATTCTACATTAATCAAACTTTGTAGAGTGACACCTTTTTTCCTTTTTAATGTCGAATGTATAGGTAATATTAACAAATTACTGCTTTCCAGCTTAGTTACATTGTAATTACATTTGACATTCGAGCAACATGTTACGTGCTTTAATTCAAGTTTTAATACATCATTGATGTCGGAATACGTCGACATTAGAGCCGTAAAAAATTCCGAAACATCTTGTTGTGTTCGTTCTTCGAAGCGTTTTCCGACAGATCTTCTAACCGCTTGAATGTTGCAATATTTACGTTCACCATACGCGCAGATGGCATCAGTCAATGCATTCGATGCTTTATTTTTCAGTATTTGTTGCCTAATACGTACGCAATAAAACGCACATTGTAATATTACATTAACGTAACACGAAACAGCATCGTTATTGCAAAGACTATATATTTTCCACGTAACTATACTTTCTGGTTCCTCACAATCATAATTCTGCACATTATCAATGATATTAGGGATAGCCCATCGACGATTGTACATTTTCACAACCTTTTTCTCGGACGGATTGATTTGTGGCAGTTCAGATTTGAATATAGATCTCAGTCGATTATATTCTACAATGGCTCTCGAGTTTGCATCGCTTTAACTGATGCTGGATTGAAATTTATCAAATGTAGACCTTCCAATTTACTTACTCGTGACAAACCTACATAGGCTTGACCATCACTGAATACAGTTGTTCCTAAATCCATCATTGCATTGTTACATGTAATTCCTTCGATTATAAATAATTCGACATTCTTTAATTTGTCTCTCAAAGTTTTCAAGACCATGTCTGACAATTGCGTATCTTTTGGTGTAGATTCATGACTAACCGGTAGTTGAAACATTCTATGGATTGTCAAGCCATCGATATTGAATGCTGCGATACCCGTGGGAGCAGATATGGCAGTCGTTTTTTCCAAATTTATTCTGATCCAATGTTTAATCGTTTCAATTAGAAAACTTTTCCTTGTACCACCCTCGCCACTTACGTACAGTCGCAGAATCTGATTCTTATCTTGTAAAACTTGGCATACTCCATCAAAGACTCTTTTCTGGTCTTTGTTCAATTGCGACATAAATTTTCGATAAATCAATCGGGTCGTCAATCTTACCAAAATCTTCCAGACTTTCATCGCGTCGTCAGCTTCTATCGGATTACAATCCAGTTCATCGTCATCGGATTTGTCTTTGTCTGCTGTTTTCAGATCATTTCGCGCTTCTCGATTTAAATTTAGCAAAGTTCTCAAAAGCTTTCTGATTTCTTCGAGCCTTTTCGTGATATTTCTTACTTTCGTTAAAACAGACTCTGAATTCTTAAAGGCATCCGTGTAAGTCTCGAATGTACCTTTGAGTTTACTCAATCTCTCCATGGTTTGAACAGAAGAAGCACGAGTAAAAGTATTTTTCGGGCTCAGTTTTTATATTAAATCGATAATGGTTAATTAAATAACCCTTTTTTCGTTTTTTAAAAATAAACCCGATGCCAGTTTGTAACACTTGACTTCGTCATTATTTGACAATCTGTTTTCGTAATTTCCCAGAATCTGGCAAAATCGTACAAATTCAATGATTCTAATTCCTGAGGTCCTATTTGGATAGTAATCATCGATGAGTGACGAACAGTAAATATTCGTAGAATTTTCATCAAGAGCTTAAATTTCATTAAATGTTTTTAACTTTTCTATTTCTCACCTCATTAAGGGGGTGCCGGAGGGTCTACTATATCGGCCGAACCGATTATATTTCCAACACCCAAAAAGTTTTATTGCGTTAATAGAATAACAAATGCTTTTCCACGATTAAAGTTAATACAATAATAAACTGCGAAGCTGTCTCAATTGTGATAAAAAGACAAAAAATTTTAAATACGAGTTTTTTTCTGGCTTTAGCGTCACGTCATAACAATATTTGCTTGTAAAAAGTTTCCACAATGTATACGTACCCTCCCCCAAAATAAGACCACTTCGCGGAACAGATTGCATAAGGAATATTAGTGAGCTTGCAGCATAGTTTAGAAAGTCTAATAAAAAAGAATCTTGGTTATGGAATGATTTCATTCACATGTTTGTATGTGACGAAATGACCATTGGGAATAATACAGAGCACAAAATTAGTTTGCCCGGCTTGTCGCGATAGATTGAGCTGCAATCGTGCAGTTAGGCACAAGGACAGACAGTCAATTATCTTTGTCTCTTCCTGCCCCCCGGTCTTGTCTTCTGATTACACAGTTCTCTCCTCTCTCTCTCTCTCTCTCTCTCTATATCTCGCTCTTCTCTCTCTCTCTCTCTTTCTCGCTTCTCTCAAATTGCTCGCTTCATAAGTGTATGCGACCCTCCGACGTTTGAGGAGAGAAAAATATGGTATAAGAGGACAAAGAGGATAGGGATGGGTCTAGAGAGATGATAGAGGAGCGACAGAGAGAAATAAGATGGGCAGAGGAGATACAGACAGACGTAGGATATAGATGGTCGAAAGAAGAAGAAAAAAAGAAGAAAGAAGAAGACAGAAAGGAAAAAAGACGGAAAACAGAAAAAGAGAAAAGAATAAAAGAAAATACACAGAATAAAGACGAACGACACAATAAGAAAGCAGAAAAGACGAACAAGAAAAAGAAAAGCAAAAGAGGAAAGATCAAGAAAAGAAGAAGCGAGAGAGAAGAGAAGGGGGACCCCCTCTCTCCTTATCGCCTGAGAGTGTGGTTTTTTTCACCTTGTGTTGCGCCGATCGCCTGGCGGGCATCCTTTTCTCTCTTTCTCCCTTATCTCTCTCTTC
>NW_028189493.1:7263-10506 GCF_048542155.1 Nylanderia fulva
GGCGAAACATTTTCATTTGGAATTCACACTTACTTTTTTTTAAAAACTAGAAACTTTTTCACCGCTTTTTCCAATACTGGAGCATCTTTACCCAAAATATAAGAAATGGCGGATATTTCTAGGGAAATTTTCCAGCGCCAAAATTAAAACCCTTTCCTATTGGAATTTTTCACGAACAAATAAATAATCGGCTTTTAAATTTTTTTTTACATGAATCTAGAATCTTACAGGGCGTATGCATTTTCGTGTGCCTAAAACTGATCGTTAATATCCAAATGTTTAGTGATTTTGTGAGAAAAGCCGTACGTTTTAAAACGGTTTGATCATTATTTTTTTGTTTTGCTGTAAAATTGTACAAATTCAATGCTGGTAATTCCTCACCACCTCATTTATTTCGTCATTGTCGCTTTCCTTATCGACAATCCTATATTCTGTTTCCTGCAACTATCCTTTAATAGATCATCAGATGACGCTGGAAAAACGAAATTTTTTAGTAATGAGGATTTTTTTCTTTCAACCATTGTAAAGCCCTTTTAAAATTTTATTAAAATCTACCAAATTTTCCCAAAAACCCCTTTAGATTTTGGGTATACCTCGAACGAGAATGCAACTCGTGATTCAAATTTATAGGATCTTCCGGAGACATACCTTATCCAATGTTCCTTGTAAAGGCAGAGGCAAATGAAATGTTCTACCTTTTTCCCAAACAGAGTTCGATTAATAAATTTCTTGATTTAAAATGTGCTATATTTAAATCATTTAATTATTTTTTTCTTTTAAGTACTTTTAAAAAAAAAACTGCCTATACGTGGGATGTATTTGAAAACCCAAATGCCTTATGAAACAATACATTATTCGTATTTAAAAAATTGGAAATCTGGAAAAAACAGTTTTTTTTTATTGTACAGATAGGTTTAAATTTTTGAGGCCTTTTTTTACTGGCTTTACCTTTCATTTTTTTTGATTTTTTGAGATAGGGTGGAAAAAGGGGCAATAAGGGTAAGAGAAGAGAGATGGCGAAAAGGGTGAAAAGAACGAAAAAGGGGGAGAGAGAACGAAAGAGGGTGAAAAAGGACAAAGAGGTTTTGCCCCGGGTTTTTTTTCCCCTTTTGGGGGCCCCTTTTTTTTTGGGTTTGGGGCCCCCCGGGGTTTTGGTGGGCGGGGGTTTTTTGGGGCCCCCCGGGGGGGGGTCCCCCGGGGGGGAAGGGGGGGGGTGGGGGGGTTTTTTGGGTGTGGGGGGAAAGGGCGGGGTTGGCGGGAAAAAAAGGGGCCCGGGGGGGGGGGGGGGTAAAAAGGGGGAGAGGGGCTGAAAGAGGGGGGAGAGAGGACGAAAGGTGAAAAGGCGAAAATTTTGAAGAACGAAAGAGGGGAAAAAAAGGCGAAAAGTAAAAAAAAGGGTGAAAAACAAAAAAAAAAGGGGGGAAAGATGAAAAAGGGTGAGGAAGGCGAAAGAGATGAGGGCAAAAGAGGGGGAAAGCAAAAATTTTTGGGGTTTTTGAAACAGGGGCGGTTTTGGGGGGGAAAAAAGGGTTGGAATTGAAAGTGTGATAAAATTGAGAAGAGATTTATATATTTGTTAATCCTGAGACGTCAGCGGACGCGGGAAAAGAAGAAAAGAAGAAAAAAAAGAAAAGAAGAAGACGACTTACTTTATTTTTCATTAAAACGTCACTTTTTGACCCCTTGTTCTCCAAACGGCTTGAAACCCTTTTATTTTTTCTTGCTCAATTACCGTGGGGGATGCCGCCTTTTAGGTTATTTCGTACAATGTAAATTTTTTTATTTTTAGTGTTCTACACCCCCAAAAAAGGCTTTTTGGTGCGGATAAAGAGACTTGTAGTGTCTTTTTAAGGCTTTTAGGGGTTTAAAAAATGGCCGGAGACAACCCCACCGCGTCTCCTAAAATACTATGTATATAATACCCTTATAAATTTGGTAATAAAACTTTTTCAATAAAACGTATTTTTTTTCTAAAACTCCTGATATATGATCGTTTTTACACCTTATATGTAAAATTTAAAAAACATTTGTTATGAAGTGTGTACGTGTTGTGTGTGTTGTGTGTGGTGTTGAGAAATTGGGAATATTTTTTTTACTTTTGTTTCTATTAAAAATGAAAATTTTTTAATTAAATTTATAAAAAAAAATTTTCCCTAGAAAGTAAATTTTGTAACGTTCACCTTTCCCGACGCCGAGGATCGGCTCGAGGGTTCCAGGATTCGGGGGGAGGGGGGTTCAACTCGCTTATTCCCTTTTTAACAAAGCTTTTTGGTTTATTCAAAAAGAACAAAAAACAAAATGTTTTTTTGGGATAAGCCTAAAAAGAGAAACTTTTTTGACTATCGGGATAAAAAAAATGTTTTTTGGCATAAACCTTAATAGAGAAACTTATTGACTACTCGGGTTAAAAAAAAAATGTTTGTTGGGGATAAACCTTAAATAGAGAAACTTTTGACTACTCGGGTTAAAAAAAATGTTTGTTTTGGATAAAGCTTTAAAGAAACTTATTCTACCCGATATAAACAAAAAGCGGAGGCGTGTAGCCTTAGCGGTGTCCGGGAAAAAATTTCAATTACCCGGTATAAATTTGAGATATGGTTTTACGGAGGGGTTCTTTACAGGGAAAACCGGGAAAACCGGGGAAAATCGGCGTAATGAGAAAACCCTTTACCCAAAGCGGAAGAGCCCCAACCGGGGGAAAACCCCGGGGTAAAAACAAAACCCTTGCCCGGGGTGTAGCAGGAAGACCGGAAAACCCGGGGGCCCGCGTAAAAACGAAAACCCCTTGCCCGCGTGTAGCGGAAAAGGACCGAACCGGGAAACCCGGCTAACAACGAGAAACCCGTTGCCCGGCTGGGGCAAGAAAACCGGAAAACCCGGGAAAACCCGGGGTACAAGAGAAACCCTTTCCCGGCGTGTACAGGAAAGACCGGAAAACCGGGAAACCCGGGGTAACAACGAGAAGCCCGTTGCCCGCGTGTAGCAGGAAAAGACCCGGGAAAACCCGGGGGCCCCCCCGTAACCAAAGAGAAACCCCTTGCCCGGGTGTAGCAGGAAAGACCGGAAAACCGGAAACCCGGCGTAACAAAGAGAAACCCGTTGCCCCTTTTAGCAGGGAAGAGACCGGAACCGGAAAACCCGGGGAACACGAGAAACCCTTGCCCCGGGGTTTTACGGAAAAGACCGAAACCGGGAAACCCCGGGGTAAAACGAGAACCCGTTGCCCCGGGGTGTGGGGAAAAA
>NW_028189493.1:11664-21168 GCF_048542155.1 Nylanderia fulva
CGGAAGGGGGCTGGTGCCGGTTTTTATCCCTCCCCGGCTTATAACCCTTCCGGGGGTTTTCCCCCCTACAGGGAGGCTTGGGGGGGGGAACGGGTTTCGTATGGGGCCCCCCTCGGGGGGGTTTTGTAGTGGGGCGCCCCGGGGGAGGGTCCCCCTTTACGCTTTGTTTTTTTTTTTTTGGGGGGCCTTTAGGCGCCATAGCCTCAAGTGGCGGCGGGTGATCGGCCCGCGAGGGGGGCGTTAGTAACCCACGCCGTTCCATTACCCCCCTCTCTGACGGCGTATCGTACGTGTACTTCCTAAACGTGTCTGACCTGTATTACCACCGTCCAGTAGGAAGGTGGCTGGAACTTCCGAGTGGCGTGGGCGGTATGGCGCTGGAGGATCACGGCGGCTGGACCTGTCCTACTCCCCGAGGGGTTTCCTCGTTCCTCTTCCCTCGATGCCGCCTTGAGGTCCTGCAACATGGATTGGCGGTGCCATCGTCCTCAGGCGTCCTGAGGTCAACGATTTACGGGGGATACTATCCTCCGGACATCATCCGGTCCTGCTGTACTTCGGGCCAGCTTGCGTTGAACGCGTTGCCTGCTGGTACAGGGAGCTGTCGCGTTTCCAGACGCGTTCGCCCAGCTGCGGGTCGCCATTCTCGTCGCCCGCAGGTTGTACGCTTCTCTTGTCCGCTTGGAAGGGGCCCGGGCGAGGTGGATTCGGACCACCTTGTAGGCGGTCACCACTGGGTCTGGCGGTGCTTTGTCCTGGTCTGGTTTCGGTTCCTGTTGAATCCTCTGGATGGTGGGCGGGCGAGCTCTCGGCCGTGCAGGATTAGGCCGGATGTATCCGATGGCTCATATCGGGCGGTTTGATGGCGAACTGTAAGGCGGGGTTCGCTCGTCCCAGTCTTTGTGCCGCCGGCCCTACGGTAACTGGCTGATCATTGTTTTTAACCGTACGTTCTGCTCGCCTCTACCGATTGCATTGCGGAGTGGTACACGGTGATGTTCCGCTTTTGTATCCCGTAGGAAGCTAGCAGGCCTAAGGCGTTGCGCGACGAACTGATTCCCGTTATCGGACACCAGGGCGACCGACACCCGTGCCGTATATCAGTCGTCGGTGAGTGCTCGGGCAGGCTACGGCTGTGGCATTTTCCCTAGCGGGACCATCTCGATCCACTTACTGACCGTCTTGTATGGTTTTAATAGCCAGGTTTGCGCTAGTGATCGCGGCATGGGACCGATCGGTCTACGGGGGGGGGGGGGGGGCTTGTTTCCCATGTGCGCGGACGGAGGTGGCCATCATCCGACCAGCCGGTCGTTGTTGACTGCCTTGTGCCGCCACAATAGTCGCACCCTCGACGTACCGGGCAATTTCCCGAAACAATGCCGGGCCATATATAGCTGGGCCACTCCGAGTCCAATGTTTTGGGGCATGCCGGGTGCCCGGGCGCCGGTCGTCTGTGGCATTCGTCTGAGCAGGGCGGTCGTTGGTCGGTAAGTCACGCACTGCTTCGTGCTCTTCGCCTGGTGTGTTCCCCGAATCCAGATCGTGGGAGTATATGCCTGCCTGTACAATCCGTTGATCCTGATTTTATAGTCCTGGGTGATGTATCGGATGTTCTCCGTACTTCGGCTAGTTTACGGTTGGTACCACCGGCATTTCGCCGGGTCAACCGCCAAAGCTTCCGGGAGCGGGAGAGGGCCATCTGCCCACCTTGTTAATGCCCCGCCGGTACTGGATATCGAAATCATTTTTGTTAATTCGAAACATCCAGCTGCTAGTCGCCTCCGGGTGGGGTCCTCGTGTGTTTGAATACCACGTTTAAAGCTTGGTGGTCGGTCACACGGTGAATCGGTAGCCCTCGAGTAATCCCGCTCCGTCGTATTACCCACACGCAGCCAAGCACTCTAGTTCGGTAGCGCTAAATTTTCTCGGCTCGTTGAGGTCCGGCCTGGCGTACGCGATAAACCCGCTCTCCTTTGCCGAGGTGTTGGGTTAAAAAATACGGCCCCTACCCGTGGCGCTGGCGTGGTTTTGTAGTAGAAATGTTCGGCAAATCATGGACATGCGAGGCCAGCTGCGGTGGTTAGGCCTGTTTTAGTTTCGCGGAACTGCGGTTTCTTTCTTTCTTTTCCCATGGTCCAGCGCGCTCTCTTTTTAGTGAGTCAAGTGAGAGGGGCGCGATGTGGAAAGTCCAGCGATGAATCGGCGGTACCATGACCCTCCCCCATAAATTTCCGAACCCTGCGGAGGGGTCGTGGGGCAGCCAATCGTAATTGCTCGCACTTTCTCTGGTTCCCGTCCGGATTCCGTGCCGATCGTAACGTGTCCGAGGTCCCGGAGACTTGGACGCAGAGTGACACTTTCTTTCTGGGTTGAACGGAGTCGGCGTCACGAAGGCGTGCGAATATTTCGGCCAAGTGGCCTAGGTGCTCCTCTAAAGTACGGATGCGACAACTACGTCCGTCCAAGTAGACGAGGGTGTGCTCAATTCGGTCCGAGCACGGTGTCGAGCAGCCCCCGTTGGAAGGTGGCCGTGTGCTGATTGCAGGTCCTAATGGCAATGCCGCGGAACTGCATCACAGCCCTCCTGCACCGTGAAGGCGGTTGCGGGGCGGCTCTCCGGATTAGTGGCAGATTTCTTGCCAATACCCCCGCTGCGTGGTCCAACGGGACAAGTAGTTTGCGCCTCGTAGTTTATACCAGGTGGCGGCAATGTGAGGCAGCGGGTATGCCTCTTTCTCGGAGGCCGCGTTTAATCGGCGGAAGTCTATACAAAATCGGTAGGTCCCTCTTTCTCTTTGCCAGCACGATCGGGAGAAGCTCCGGGCGCTGGTGGAGGGCTCGATGACTCCCTTCGGCTTCCATCTTTTGGACCTCTTGTCGGCTCACGGCTTGCATGGCCGGATTACGGGGCCGATATCCGTTGTTTAAGTTGGCGGCCCCCGGTTTTAGCCGCAATTTTTGGTGCGTGGCTTTGTCGTCGGGCGCGGACCGATTCGAACTTTGGAAGTTCGTTATTTAGAACGGGGCCTGTAGCCTTAGCGCCTCGCTGGTAGTTCCGGGGCTGATACTGGCGGTCGCGATTCCATCTTGGTTGTTTGGTCTCGGTGACAGGTCTGGGCGGCGGACGCAGCTCGACGTCCTAATTTCGCCCGAGGTCTATGTCCTACTTATTACGGGGGGGGGGGGGGGGGGGGGGGGAGGGAGCTTTTTCTATTTGTGGTATAAATCGGAGAGCGGTGGCGGTACTATTTCCCTCGGTAACCTGACCGGTGCTTCGATGGTCCTCTCGGCAATGGGACTTGGTCCCGTCGGCCTGCGTATCTGGGCTGGCTTGAGATCTGCTAGACGGTGTGCGGTGATTCGCGGGCCCCCGTTTTCAGGCGTTTTACGATGAGATCTCTGCTCAGATCGAGGAGCCCCACAAATGTTTTATCGGCGATCGTGGATCCGGAGGTGCGGTCTCGGGTTGTATTTTAGAGCCGAGTCGGGCTGGACGACGGCCGCGACGTCTCCGTCCCGCACCCGTTTCCCTCGGGGGGTGGGCAGTCACTGGTGAGGCCCCGTCTTGCCACATCGGAGCAGAAGTTCTTTGGAGGGTCGCTGACAGTGCAGGGCGTGACTTCCTCGTTGCTTTGCACCCTCCAGCAACATTCCTCCAACGTAACCGAGGAAGCTACGACGACCGGGTGTGGCCTTTGCGCACGTCCTTCGTCGTTTCCTGTTCTCCTGTGGTCGGCCTCTTCGTATTCGGTGGCTCGGATGCCAGATCCCCGACGCTGAGCACGTCCGCCCGACGGATGTACCAATTGGTAACTCCGATTCCATGTTTTCGTAACTGTTCCAGTTGGTCCTAGTGTTGAATAATCCCCCCGGCGCGCCGCATCATTGTCAGGACCTCGTGGCGTATTTTGGAAGGACTCTTAGGCGTTGTTGACGTCCCTGGATCGTCCTTTTCCTCTGTTCTCTCATACCCGCTTTGCAGGTAGGGCTGGCGGACAGCTTGGCGAAAGCGAACGAGAGAACAGGGGGGAAAAGATATACGGCTGAAAAGGAGGAAGGCGGAGTAGGTAAGAAAATGTCGGGATGGGGTTTGAGGGGGTGTAGGGGTCAAGTGGAGACGGTTGGGGGAGCAGTTGTTGGAGGAAGTAGGGGGAAAGAAGGCGGGTGTGAAAGAAGCCGACAGCTGGCTATGGTATCGCGGATTTTGCGATACCACAGCAGGCTCTCCCCGTAAGAGTTCGGGTAGTCCCTAACATCAATCTGGGCGTCGGTGTAGCCGTAGCCCGCCACTCTCTTCTCGTACGCTCGAGGAATGCAGGGGGGGTCCTTGCCCTCGAAGTGGCCCCCCCTTTTGGATCTGATCCATGATCCGCCGGTTTTCAACATGTCGTGGCGGTAGCTTCTTCGTTTTTTGGTTGGGCCTTCCCCGTGGCCATTTCGTCTGCGACGTTGATAAGTGGGCACAGGTAGGTGTTCGAAATAGCGCGGGGTTTTGGCCCTGACAATCGGGGGCGAGGCGTCGGCTGACCTCGTCTAAAGTTCAAGCTTGGCTTCGAATTCCGTGTCTTTTTTGGCCAGGCAATAGCTTCGGATTTTGGATATTGGTGTTACCCACGCGGGCATTCTGATGGCCTAGCGAGTCGGATCTCCACTGGGCATGGTCCTGTTCGGGCGCCATGTCACGGTTCCATCACCTTTCCCGACGCCGCGGATCGGCTCGCCGGTTCCAGGATTCGGGAGGAAGGGGGAGATTCAGACTCGTTTATCTTCCTTATTAACAATGCTTTGTTTATTCAAAAAGAACAAGTAACCAAAATCTTTTTTGGCATAAGGCCTAAATAGAGAACGTATTGACTACCACGGTAAAAAACAAAAAGTGTTTTGTTGGCAATAAAGCCTTAAAAATGGAGAAACTTTTTTGACTACTCGGTATACACAAAATGCGGAGGCGTTAGCCTGTAGGTGTCCGGAAAAGTTTTTCAAATTTACCGCGGTATAATGTAGAATACGGTGGTACGTAGGCGTAGCCTATCGCAGGAAGAAACCAGAACACCGGACAAACCCGGCGTAAGGGACGAGAAACCCGTCCACCCGGTGTATAGCAGGAAAGACCGGAAACCGGGAAACCCGCGTAACAACGAGAAACCCGTTTCCCCGGCGGTGTAGCAGAATAGACCGGAAACCGTTAAAACCCGGCGTAACACGAGAAACCCCGTTGCCCGGCGTGTAGCAGAAGAGACCGAAACCCGGGAAACCCGGCGTAAACAACGAGAAACCCGTTGCCCCGTTGCCCGGCATGTAGCAGGAAGAACCGGAAACCGAAACCCGGCGTAACACGAGAAAACCCGTTGCCCGGCGTGTAGCAGGAGAGACCGGAAACCGGGAACCCGGGGAACAACGAGAAACCCGTTGCCCGTCGTGCTAGCAAAAGAGACCGGAAACCGGGAAACCCTCGTAATGACCGAGAACCCGCACCCCCGGTGTATAGCAGAAGATAAACCGAACCCGGGTAAACCGGCGTAACAACGAAAACCTGTTGCCCGGCGTTTAGCATGAAGAGACCGGAAACCGGGAAACCGGCGTAACAAAGCGAAAACCCGTTGCCCGGCGTGTATCAGGAAGAGCCTGGAAACCGAGAAACCCGGCGTAACAACGAGAAACCCGTTGCCCGGCGTGTATCCGGAAAGAGACCGAAAACGGGGAACCCGCTGTAAACAACGAGAAACCCTTTCCCGGCGTGTAGCAGGAAGGCCCTGGAACCGGGAAACCGGCGTAATGACGAGAACACCCGTCACCCGGTGTATATGCAGGAAAGAGACCCGGAAAACCGGGAACCCGGCGTAACAACGAGAAACCCGTGGTCCCGATACTAAGGTATGAGGCGCCACACCGAGAAAACCCTGCGTAACAACGTAGAAGCCCGTTGCTGGCCGAGGAGGTCCGAACAGGACTGGTGCCGGCTCATCCTTCGAGCGTCTTATATCCCCTGCCGGCGGTCCCCCCACTCTACATCGGGCTGTGGGTGGGGGGTAACGCCGGCGTCGTAGTGGGGGTGCGCCTCTGGGGTTGTAGTGGGGCTGCCCCTAAGGGTAGGGTGACCCGTTTCGCTTAGGTTTTTTGTGTTTAAGATGGGCGCCTAGGCGCCATAAAGCCCTCAAGTGGGCGGTGCGGGTGATCGGCCCGCCGAGGCGTCGTAACGGCCACGCCGTTACAGTATAAATAGGTTATGATAGTTCAATACACCAATAATATCATCGCATAACGTTCCCATTAAATTCAGCATAGAGTTGAATGATTTTTCCATATAAAGTCGAATTTTAACCCCTAACCCCGACATTTCATATATTTTGAGGTTATAAAAAATTGGGATTTGATGTAGTTAAACGTACTCTCGGATTTTGATTCAGAGCACCAACAAACAAGGAGTAGGTGGGGTTCTCTCGGACATATCACCGACTTTTGTTTTTTTTTGTGTAACAATGTTATTATTATAAATATATAGATCAATCCGCTCTACCGACAATATTTTCAGTGTTCTATCATTGCTCTGGCGAAGGCTGGCACCAGTATCATCACATTTTTCCCTGGAATGACAAAACAGCGAATTTGGAATTATGGTTAATAAATTTTACACAGCTTTCTCGATTCTTTGTTTTGATTAGGTTTAGCTTACATTTAAAAACTAGAAAAAACTCATCCGCCGACATGAATAAAACGTTCTCTCAAGCAAGGAATATAAGAGTTAACTAACTACGTGGGTGCGAAATTAAGGATCCCCCCTCGACTGTCTATATTAGTACAATTACATTTTCATATTTCTTGTCCTTTTGTTTGCATTACTTTGACAATTAAAAATATCTGTCGTCAAGCTGGCAAACATATTCACCGATCCCAAGAAACTCAAGTTAGACTTCCGTGTTGCCGGTTGCGTGGAAAGGTTGAGGTGCTGTCCAGTGGGTGTATTGAGTGGAATATAAGGTTTGGAAGAGAAAGGGGAGAGAGAGTGAGAGAGTGAGAAGCCTGAAGGTGGCGAATGCAAGGGGAGTGCGGCAAGTGGGGGTGAGAAGGGAATAGAGCGGGGGAAGGAAGAGAATGATGCAGGTAGAGGGTGAGTTTTGTCAGTGTGTGGAAGATAGATCAGGGGCACGAGGGGAAGGAAGGGATAGGAAAGAGGATGCAGGTGTAAAAGGAGAAAAATAGGGGATAGGGGTTTTGGGGGGGGGGAAAATCCCCAGGAAAAAAGGGGCCCCCCCGGGGGAAAAAGGGGGAAATCCACATAGATAAAGGAAGGAAAATTTAAAGGAAAAAAAAAAATAGAGGGTAGGGAAAAAATTTAAAAAAAACGGAAAATGGGGGAAAAGGAGCCAGGGGCGGGGGGGGGGTTTTGGTTTTTGGGGGGGGGCCCGTTGGGGTGGGTTGGGGGGGGGGCCGGGCCCTATGCTTTTGTGGGTGGGGGTGGGGTTTCCCCCGGGGTAAGGGGGGGTTTTTGGGGGGGGCGGGTTTTCGGGCTAAATGGGGAAAAAGGTGAGTGGGGGTTGGAGAGTTGGCGAGGGGGAAGAAAAAGGGGGAAAGGGGGCTGGGGAAGGGAGGGGGGAATTTGGTGAGGGGAAATGGGGGGAGTGGGACGAAATTAAAAGGAAATAAAGGGGAAGGGGCGGGTTTGGGGGGTTTGGAGGGGAGGGAGGGGAAAAGAAAAAGGGGGGTGGAAACAATACGGGGCGGGAAAAGGGGGGGGAAAGATTTGGGGGGGAAGGGGGGAAAAGAGAAAAAAAAGGAAAATTGAAATGGGAGGTAAAGGGGAAGGGAGGGAGGGGAAGAAGGAAAAGGAAAGGGAAAGGGGAGGAAAGGTGAAGGTGCATTCGAAATTGGCGGATTAAAAAAAGGACCGGACTTTTGGAAGCGGGGAAATGGGACGTAATTTTTTTTTCTGGAAACATGGTAGAAAAAAAAAAGGGGGGGGAAAAGGTAAAGGGGGGATCCGGGGGGAATAAAAGGGGGTGGGAATATGCAAGGGGAGAAAAAAGGGGGCTATGGGGGTTTATTGGGGGGGGAGAAGGGGGAGAATAAAGTGTTGGGGGGGTAAAAAGGGGAAAGGGGGGTTTGGAGGAAAGGGGGAGGTGGGTTTTTAATTTTTCCCTAATGGGGGTGGGAAGAACTGGGGTAATGAAAGGATGGAGGAGGAGGGGAACAAGTAAAAACATAATAGGGGGGGGCTTTAATGCAGAACGGGAATTTGGGGAAAGGGGTAAGGGAGGGGGAGGGAAGGGAGGGGAAAAAATCGAGATCAAAAAGTAAATGGGGAAGGAGAAGGTTGGGAAGAAGCTGGGGGAAAAGGGGTGGCGAAAATAATGGGGGAAATAGCAGGGGAGGGGAAGGGGGGTGGACATTTTTGGGACCGGGGGAAATGGGTAAAAATTCAAAAAGGAAAGGGATAAGAGAGGAATCAGGAATTGAGATGGGTAAAAGGAGGGCCCGGGACCCCTCCTTTAATAGTGGGGTTGGAAGGGGGAAAGGGAGGGGGAAAAAAGAAAGGAAAAAAGAGGAGAATTTACGGGACGGGGGAGGGGAAAGGAAAATTAGGGAGAGGGGGAAATTTGGGGGAACGGGATAAACAAAAAGGAGGTGTGAGGGAGATGGGGGGAAAAAAAAGTCAAGTGTTGATAGGGGAATGAAAAGAAAAAGGAGAAAAAAAAAAAAAGGGGGGGGTTTTTTTAATGTGGGAAGGGGGGTGGAAAAGGGTTAAAAAAGGGAAGGGGTGGGGGGGGGGAAAAAATACGGGGGTTGGGTTATGAAAAAGGGGGGTGGGGTGGCGGGGGGCGGGCGGAAGGGGGTTTGGGGGTGGTTGGGGAAAAGGGGAAAGGGGGATGGGGGGTTTGTGAGGAAGGGCCCAATATTTTGAATCTTTGGGGGGGGTGTCGAGATGAAAAATGGAGGAAAGGAGGGAAAGGAAAGGGAATCAGATAAAAAAGGGAGAATTGGGAGGGCGTAGGTAGGATAATAAAAAAAGGCGGTGGGGGTGGGGGATTCCGGGAGAAGTGGAAATTTGGAGGAGGGAAAAGAAGTGGTTGGGGTTGTGCAAAAAGATTGAAGGGGGGGGGGAGGATAAGGAGTGGGGTGAGGGGCTGGGGTCCAAACTTGAAAGGGGGGAGGGAAAAGGGGGTTTCGGATTTCAGGGGGGTAACTCTGACACCGTCTTTATACAAAGTATATGCACGGTTTGTCAGAAATTGGGGGGAAAATAGGGAAAAGGGTTTTCCACCGAATCAAACGGGGTTTTTAGGAAAGGGGTGGGAAAAAGGGACATATTTTGTATTAAATTATTTTTAAAAAAACAAAATAAGTAGGAAGGAAAACAAATGGTTCTCGTTTGTGACCCCGAGACACGTTTTTATTCGGTGGAAAGGAATTTGAGGCGGCGTTTTAAGAGGGAGGGGGGGGAAGGAGACGTGAGGAGGTTCGAGGAATCTAGAAGTAGGGTTCAGGGTTTTAAAAAGGGGAGGAGTG
>NW_028189494.1:0-7124 GCF_048542155.1 Nylanderia fulva
TCTGGGGTTTCTTTCCCGTTCAGCGATTTCGGACTATATTTTTTTCTTTGCTTTCATTTATTTAATTTGGTAGGGGGAAAAAAAAAAAGGGGGGTTTTGAAATTAAAATCTCAAATATGAATTTTTTCTTTTTTAAAAATCTTGCCTGCCCAGTAAATTTGGGCCTTGTGCACCGGTTTTTAATTCTAACGAAAATTATTTATTTTTCTTTAGATACGCATTGTCATCCCGATTTGGCCTTGTTGCCCGTCTTTCGTTATGGGCGCGAGCGCCAAAAGGCGCTTTTCATCAAACATTGTCGGGGAAGCCAAATCGCGGATGACAATGCGTTATCCTAACGAAACTAAATAATTTTCCGTTAGAATTAAATACCGGTGCACAAGGCACCAAATTTTACTTGGACACGGCCAAGATTTTAAAATATAAAATAATCTCATATTTGAGATTTAATTTTAATACCCCCTTTTTTTTTTAACCCCCCTACGGAAATTAAATAAATGAATGCAAGAGAAACATATAGATCCGAAAATCGGGGATTCCCGATTCAGCGATTTTCGGATCTATATTTTTCTCTTGCATTCATTTATTTAATTTCCGTAGGGGGGTTAAAAAAAAAAAAAAAAAAAAAAAAGGGGGTATTGAAATTAAATCTCAAATATGAGATTATTTCATATTTTAAAATCTTGGCCGTGTCCAAGTAAAATTTGGTGCCTTGTGCACCGGTATTTAATTCTAACGGAAAATTATTTAGTTTCGTTAGGATAACGCATTGTCATCCGCGATTTGGCTCTTGTTGCCCGTCTTATACGTTAAATTTATATTTATATTACAGAGCCTTGTTAAAACTCTTATATTGATACACGCTGGCTTAAAAATGCGTTTGTTTACCAACATTAATATATATAACAGAGAAAAGTATAGAATCGAAAGGATTTGAATAGCTCAGCTGGAAGAGCAGTCGCCCGGCAAGCGAAAGGTCTCGGGTTCGTTTCCCGATTCAGCGATTTTCGGATCTATATTTTTCTCTTGCATTCATTTATTTAATTTTGGTAGGGGGGTTAAAAAAAAAAAGGGGGTATTGAAATTAAATCTCAAATATGAGATTATTTCATATTTTAAAATCTTGTCCGTGTCCAAGTAAAATTTGGTGCCTTGTGCACCGGTATTTAATTCTAACGGAAAATTATTTAGTTTCGTTAGGATAACGCATTGTCATCCGCGATTTGGCTCTTGTTGCCCGTCTTATACGTTATGCGAGCGCGAGCGCCGAAAGGCGCGTTCAATCGAGACATTGTCGCGGAGAGCGAACGATCGAAAAGTCCTATTGTACGATAAAATATTATCACGATAGCCGTATGGCGAATGTCAAACAACGATAATTAGCATTAATTAAGAAGGAAACAAACGAAATGCCGGGACAATAAGGAATAACCACCGACGGTACCTCCGGGCCGGGCGGCACCTCCGGGCCGGGCGGCACCTCCGGGTCGGGCGGCACCTCCGGGCCGGGCGACACCTCCGGGAACCACGGCCGACCGGCGGCACCTCCGGGCCGGGCGGCACCTCCGGGCCGGGCGACACCTCCGGGAACCACGGCCGACCGGCGACACCTCCGGACCGGGCGACACCTCCGAGAACCACGGCCGACCGGCGACACCTCCGGGACGGGCGGCACCTCCGGACGACCGAATGATCTCTCGTAGTCAGACGACCGCCGGCGGTACCTCCGGAACACTTAACGACGATTTACGGCGCCGCAACGAGGAGAGCTACGTAAAAACGTTTCGGACGAAAGTTACTATTCGGCGCTCGCTCGACATGAGGGCGCTGTCCGATTACTAACTCGAAACGTGTCTCTCAAACCCACGTGTCGGAGACATATATTTCGAATTATTACGGATGATACGCAACACGCAAGCTGCGGTGACCGCGATTACGGTACGAAACACTCGCCCGATGCGAAATCACGCGCGCGGCAACCGAGACGGCTCGTTACGGGCGTGATTATACGTGCGGCACCACATAACGGCCGGCGTCAACTTAGGGGACGGACGGCACCTCCGGGACGGGCGACACCTCCGGACGACCGAATGATTTCACCAAGTCCGTCGCCTGCCGGCGGTACCTCCGAGGCACTTGACGGCGAGTAGCGCCGCTACGAGAAGATAATGCTACGATACGGAAATACGTTTCGGACAAAGGTTTCGTACTTTTCGACGCTCCGCACGACCGCGCGACACGATTATTACGATATCTGCTAATTCTCGGTTACCACTCGACGGATGCACAATCTTCGAGATTCTACGACCGATACGTGGACGAATGCAGGCAGGATGCCGATAAGCGAAGCCGGAGTGTTTGCACGAATAAACTTTCCGATGCGTCCTCATTTAATTAATCTCATTTAGCTCGCTCGTTAGCGGTACAAGCGAGAAATCGGGAACAGGCGCAAGTTCGCTCGCAGCGCGTTGCTCTCGCCGGCGAGCGAGAAATTTTTCCAGGCCCGATAGCGGCGTGTTGCCTTGTATGCGGGCGACACCTCCGGCGGCACGCGCCGCCCGTAACCCAAGTACGATCGCGGCGTGTTGCTTTCGTTGGCGAGCGTCACCTCCGGCCGCACAAGCCGCTTTTTCCAAGTTCGCTCGCGGCGTGTTGCTTTCGCCGGGCGAGCGACAAATTCTTCCAAGTCCGTTCGCGGCGTGTTGCTTTCGCCGGGCGAGCGAAAAATTCATCCAAGTCCGTTCGCGGCGTGTTGCTTTCGCCGGGCGAGCGAGAAATTCATCCAAGTCCGTTCGCGGCGTGTTGCTTTCGCCGGGCGAGCGAGAAATTCATCCAAGTCCGTTCGCGGCGTGTTGCTTTCGCCGGGCGAGCGACAAATTCTTGCAAGTTCGCTCGCGGCGTGTTGCTTTCGCCGGGCGAGCGAGAAATTAATCCAAGTCCGTTCGGGGCGTGTTGCTTTCGCCGGGCGAGCGACAAATTATTCCAAGTCCGTTCGCGGCGTTTTGCTTTCGTTGGCGGGCGACACCTCCGGCGGCACGCGCCGCCCGTACCACAAGTCCGATCGCGGCGTGTTGCTTTCGTTAGCGGGCTACACCTCCGGCCGCACAAGCCGCTTTTTCCAAGTTCGCTCGCGGCGTGTTGCTTTCGCCGGGCGAGCGACAAATTCTTCCAAGTTCGCTCGCGGCGTGTTGCTTTCGCCGGGCGAGCGAGAAATTCTTCCAAGTCCGTTCGCGGCGTGTTGCTTTCGCCGGGCGAGCGAGAAATTCTTCCAAGTCCGTTCGCGGCGTGTTGCTTTCGCCGGGCGAGCGAGAAATTCTTCCAAATCCGTTCGCGGCGTGTTGCTTTCGCCGGGCGAGCGAGAAATTCATCCAAGTCCGTTCGCCGCGTGTTGCTTTCGCCGGGCGAGCGACAAATTCTTCCAAGTTCGCTCGCGGCGTGTTGCTTTCGCCGGGCGAGCGAGAAATTCTTCCAAGTCCGTTCGCGGCGTGTTGCTTTCGCCGGGCGAGCGAGAAATTCTTCCAAGTCCGTTCGCGGCGTGTTGCTTTCGCCGGGCGAGCGAGAAATTCTTCCAAGTCCGTTCGCGGCGTGTTGCTTTCGCCGGGCGAGCGAGAAATTCTTCCAAATCCGTTCGCGGCGTGTTGCTTTCGCCGGGCGAGCGAGAAATTCATCCAAGTCCGTTCGCGGCGTGTTGCTTTCGCCGGGCGAGCTACAAATTCTTCCAAGTTCGCTCGCGGCGTGTTGCTTTCGCCGGGCGAGCGAGAAATTCTTCCAAGTCCGTCGCGGCGTGTTGCTTTCGCCGGGGCGAGCGAGAGAAATTCATCCAAGTCCGTTCGCGGCGTGTTGGCTTTCGCCGGGCGAGCGACAAATTCTTCCAAGTTCGCTCGCGGCGTGTTGCTTTCGCCGGGCGAGCGAGAAATTCTTCCAAGTCGTTCGCGGCGTGTTGCTTTCGCCGGGCGAGCGAGAAATTCATCCAAGTCCGTTCGCGGCGTGTTGCTTTCGCCGGGCAAGCGACAAATTCTTCCAAGTCCGTTCGCGGCGTGTTGCTTTCGTTGGCGGGCGACACCTCCGGCGGCACGCGCCGCCCGTACCACAAGTCCGATCGCGGCGTGTTGCTTTCGTTGGCGGGCGACACCTCCGGCCGCACAAGCCGCTTTTTCCAAGTTCGCTCGCGGCGTGTTGCTTTCGCCGGGCGAGCGACAAATTCTTCCAAGTTCGCTCGCGGCGTGTTGCTTTCGCCGGGCGAGCGAGAAATTCTTCCAAGTCCGTTCGCGGCGTGTTGCTTTCGCCGGGCGAGCGAGAAATTCTTCCAAGTCCGTTCGCGGCGTGTTGCTTTCGCCGGGCGAGCGAGAAATTCATTCCAAGTCCGTTCGCGGCGTGTTGCTTTCGCCGGGCGAGCGAGAAATTCATTCCAAGTCCGTTCGCGGCGTGTTGCTTTCGCCGGGCGAGCGAGAAATTCTATCCAAGTTCCGTTCGCGGGCGTGTTGCTTTCGCCGGGCGAGCGAGAAATTCTTCCAAGTCCGTTCGCGGCGTGTGTTTGTTGCGGCGTCACCCCGGCGGCAGCGCCGCCGTCCACAGTTCCGTCGCGGCGGTTGCTTTTGGCGGGCGAACTCGGCCGCACAACCGCTTTTCCAAGTTTGCTCGCGGCGTGTTGCTTTCGCCGGGCGGCAGGACAATTCTTCCAAGTTCGCTCGCGGCGTGTTGCTTTCGCCGGGCGAGCGAGAAATTCTTCCAAGTCGTTCGCGGCGTGTTGCTTTGTTGCGCGATCCGGCGACGCGCCGAATCTCTCCCAAGTCCGATCGCGGCGTGTTGCTTTTCGGACACCCGGCGCACAGCGCTTTTTCCAAGTTCGCTTCGCGGCGTGTTGCTTTCGCCGGCGAGCGACAAATTCATCCAGTTCCGCTCGCGGCGTGTTGCTTTCGCCGGGCGAGCGAGAAATTCTTCCAAGTCCGTTCGCGGCGTGTTGCTTTGCGGCAACGAAATCTCCAAGTCCGTTCCGGCGTTGTTTTTGCCGGGCGAGCGACAAATTCTTCCAAGTCCGTTCGCGGCGTGTTGCTTTCGCCGGGCGAGCGAGAAATTCATCCAAGTCCGTTCGGGGCGTGTTGCTTTCGCCGGGCGAGCGAAAGTCTTCCAAGTCCGTTCGCGGCGTGTTGCTTTCGTTGGCGGGCGATACCTCCGGCGGCACGCGCCGCCCGTACCCCAAGTCCGAACGCGGCGTGTTGCTTTGGTAGGCGGGAGACACCTCCGGCCGCACAAGCCGCTTTTTCCAAGTTCGCTCGCGGCGTGTTGCTTTCGCCGGGCGAGCGAGAAATTCTTCCAAGTCCGTTCGCGGCGTGTTGCTTTCGTTGGCGGGCGACACCTCCGGCGGCACGCGCCGCCCGTACCACAAGTCCGATCGCGGCATGTTGCTTTCGTTGGCGGGCGACACCTCCGGCCGCACAAGCCGCTTTTTCCAAGTTCTCTCGCGTCGTATTATTTCGCCGGGCGAGCGAGAAATTCTTCCAAGTCCGTTCGCGGCGTGTTGCTTTCGCCGGGCGAGCGAGAAATTCATCCAAGTCCGTTCGGGGCGTGTTGCTTTCGCCGGGCGAGCGACAAATTTTTCCAAGTCCGATCGCGGCGTGTAGCTTTCGTTGGCGGGCGACACCTCCGGCGGCACGCGCCGCCCGTACCCAAGTCCGATCGCGGCGTGTCGCTGACGTAGGCCGGCGACACCTCCGGCCGCACAAGCCGCTTTTTCCAAGTTCGCTCGCGGCGTGTTGCTTTCGCCGGGCGAGCGACAAATTCTTCCAAGTTCGCTCGCGGCGTGTTGCTTTCGCCGGGCGAGCGAGAAATTCTTCCAAGTCCGTTCGCGGCGTGTTGCTTTCGCCGGGCGAGCGAGAAATTCTTCCAAGTCCGTTCGCGGCGTGTTGCTTTCGCCGGGCGAGCGAGAAATTCTTCCAAGTCCGTTCGCGGCGTGTTGCTATCGCCGGGCGAGCGAGAAATTCTTCCAAGTCCGTTCGCGGCGCGTTGCTTTCGCCGGGCGAGCGAGAAATTCATCCAAGTCCGTTCGCGGCGTGTTGCTTTCGCCGGGCGAGCGACAAATTCTTCCAAGTTCGCTCGCGGCGTGTTGCTTTCACCGGGCGAGCGAGAAATTCTTCCAAGTCCGTTCACGGCGTGTTGCTTTGCCGGGCGAGCGAGAAATTCATCCAAGTCCGTTCGGGGCGTGTTGCTTTCGCCGGGCGAGCGACAAATTCTTCCAAGTCCGTTCGCGGCGTGTTGCTTTCGTTGGCGGGCGACACCTCCGGAGGCACGCGCCGCCCGTACCCAAAGTCCGATCGCGGCGTGTTGCTTTCGTTGGCGGGCGACACCTCTGGCCGCACAAGCCGCTTTTTCCAAGTTCGCCCGCGGCGTGTTGCTTTCGCCGGGCGAGCGACAAATTCTTCCAAGTTCGCTCGCGGCGTGTTGCTTTCGCCGGGCGAGCGAGAAATTCTTCCAAGTGCGTTCGCGGCGTGTTGCTTTCCCCGGGCGAGCGAGAAATTCAACCAAGTCCGTTCGCGGCGTGTTGCTTTCGCCGGGCGAGCGAGAAATTCTTCCAAGTCCGTTCGCGGCGTGTTGCTTTCGCCGGGCGAGCGAGAAATTCTTCCAAGTCCGTTCGCGGCGTGTTGCTTTCGCCGGGCGAGCGAGAAATTCTTCCAAATCCGTTCGCGGCGTGTTGCTTTCGCCGGGCGAGCGAGAAATTCATCCAAGTCCGTTTGCGGCGTGTTGCTTTCGCCGGGCGAGCGACAAATTCTTCCAAGTTCGCTCGCGGCGTGTTGTTTTCGCCGGGCGAGCGAGAAATTCTTCCAAGTCCGTTCGCGGCGTGTTGCTTTCACCGGGCGAGCAAGAAATTCATCCAAGTCCGTTCGCGGCGTGTTGCTTTCGCCGGGCGAGCGACAAATTCTTCCAAGTTCGCTCGCGGCGTGTTGCTTTCGCCGGGCGAGCGAGAAATTCTTCCAAGTCCGTTCGCGGCGTGTTGCTTTCGCCGGGCGAGCGAGAAATTCTTCCAAATCCGTTCGCGGCGTGTTGCTTTCGCTGGGCGAGCGAGAAATTCATCCAAGTCCGTTCGCGGCGTGTTGCTTTCGCCGGGCGAGCGACAAATTCTTCCAAGT
>NW_028189494.1:7568-10068 GCF_048542155.1 Nylanderia fulva
AAGTAAGTATATAAATATTTAATCACAGAAATGTTTTTATTGACATATTTTTGACACTTTATATATAGCATTCTATGCATGGTTATATTGGATGATGCTATTAGAACTCTAATATCATTATTCAATAATATGTAATCATAGGAATATAAAATATTTTGAATAGTATATATACATATTACATATATATATATATAAAATTAAGTCGCTTTAAATTTTTATATAATCTATAACCACACATATCTGTTTAAACTTGTTGTTAGATGCTGCGCGAACTTCAAGAACCAATTTAACAAATAGGAAGTTGAGGATATAATTGCAAGATGGCTAATTTTAGCCAAGCAGAGATTTGACCGAGATTTGTAAGTTATATATAATATACCTCAATTTAACTATTTTACATCTTATCTCAAACTTTTTATTTTTATAAGAAACTGATTTTAAAGAGGGTGAACACATGCACTATCTGTTCTTATTGCGTGTATTAGTTTTTTTAAATTAAATACAACATTTAAGAACTTATTGTTATTTTTGTATAGAATATTTATTGCAGAATTGACTTATTGCACCCATGTATAACAATCACATATTTCTTTTTAGGAAAAGGAAGAACACAAAAGAGATGCGAAAATGAGGGCCCCGGGGGCCACACCTAGAGGCCCCGGCGCCAAAATAAAACCCATTGGGGGTTTTTTGGACAACCGACTCGGGGGCAAGTTTGGTTCGAAATAAATAGTGTGCGTTTTTTTTTGCGCGCTTTTTTCCGGGGGGCGACGAACAGAAAACCGCACCGAAATCCCCGGCGAAGAGGAATACAGACGACGGGGAGGGCCCGAACGAAACTTTTTCCCCGGGCGGACCCCGAACCCTTCCAAGCTGAGAAGCCCTTGGCGGCGCGCGTTCAAAGATTCGAAATTTTTTTATATTTTCCGTGGTTTTCCAATCAAACTTTTTTAATAAAAATGTTCTCATCCGTGTCAGAGCGGACTCGACAAAACCTTTTCCCCTCGACCCTTACGGGCGATTTTTCCGTTTGCCCAACGTCGAGACCCGCGACACGTCAATATTAATCTCTCCTACCCTTTTATAGTACCCAACCAAACCCCGGGCCCCAAGGGGTGGGGCGAGGGTAGGAGAGCGGTCGAAACAGGGCCGGATGGCGAGAAAACCGAGAAAGTACTTTTACGACTCTTCCGGACTCCTCGACCCCGTTCGACGCCCGAGCGCGACGTACTCTTTAGTACCCCCCAACCCGGGGCCGGCCAGGGGGGTCGGCGACGCACGGTCCTACGCAGGCCCCGTAGGGCGAGCGCGAGCCCCAAAGGCGCGTTCAAATCGAGCCCTAGTCGCGGGAGCAAAACGATCGAAAATCCTATTGTACGAAAAAATATTATAAAGATAGCCGTATGGCGAATTTAAACCAACGATAATTAGCTTTAAATTAAAAAGGAACAAACAAAATGCCGGAAAATTTGGGGTTTATAACACCGAGGGTACCCCCCGGGCCCCGAGAGGATTTTCCGGGGGCCGGGGCGGCACCTCCGGGACGGGGGGCACCTCCGGGGCCGGGCGACACCAACCCCCCGGGGAACCCCAGGGCCCGACCGGGCGACACCTCCCCCCCCACCCCCCAAACCCCCCGGGCCCGACCGGCGGCAACCCTCCGGGGGGGGCCCCCTCCGGGCCCGGGGGGCGGCCCCCTGGGGCCGGGGCCCTGCACCCCCCGGGCCCCGGGCGCCCAAACCTAAAGGGGGAAGGAAACCGGCCGGGCGCCACCTCCGGGAACCAGGGCCAACCGGCGAAAAACCTCCTTTACGGGTTCGGGACCCCCGGGACCCCAATTTGTTTCTTCAAGTCGACGACCGCCGGGGGCCCCCCTCCGGAACATTTAAAACGACGATTTTACGGGGGCCGCAAAAAGGAGAGCTCGTAAAACTTTTTTAAACCCAAAGTTACTTACTATTCGGCGCTCCTCCCCAGGGGGCGCTGTCCTTTACCAACTCAAAACGTGTCTCTAAAACCCCCACGTGCCCGAGACAATATTTGAATTTTACGGAGATCGCAAAAACCAAAGCTCGGTGACCGCTTTTAAGGGGAGGGAACACTCGCCCGATGCAAAATACGCGCAGCGGAAACCCGAAGGGCCCTGTTACGGCGTGATTATAGGGTGGGGGGAAAACCACATAAGGGCCGGGCGTAAATTTGGGGGACGGAGGGGCCCCTTTCCGGGAGGGGGACCCCCCGGGACAAACCAAATGTTTTTTAAAAACCCCGTGCCCGCCGGCGGTACCCCCCCGGGGGCCCAACTTGACGGCGAGTAGCCCCTACGGGGAATTTTGCACAAACGGAAATAGGGTTTCGGAAAAGGGTTTTCGTACTTTTTGACGCCCCCGAAACACCGCGCGACACGATTATTACAATCTGCAAATTTCCCCGGCTCCCCACTCTTTGGGTCACAATTTTCCCGGAGATTCACACCGTACGTGGACGAATGCGGGCCCAG
>NW_028189494.1:15068-17568 GCF_048542155.1 Nylanderia fulva
CTTGGCACTCTGATCCGAAGATGCTCGTGGCTTCATAATTCAAGAAAGCCAGAGATCTCACCCATTTAAAGTTTGAGAATAGGTTGAGGTCGTTTCGGCTCCAAGGCCTCTAATCATTCGCTTTACCAGATGAAACTCGCGCGCGTTCCGTGCGGAACGGCCGAGTGCCAGCTATCCTGAGGGAAACTTCGGAGGGAACCAGCTACTAGATGGTTCGATTAGTCTTTCGCCCCTATACCCAGTTCCGACGATCGATTTGCACGTCAGAATCGCTACGGACCTCCATCAGGGTTTCCCCTGACTTCGTCTTGACCAGGCATAGTTCACCATCTTTCGGGTCCCAACGTGTACGCTCTGGGTGCGCCTCTTCTCGCGATGAGAACGAGACGCTCCGGGAGTGCGAGGCCGCATCGCGACGCGGCCCATCCTCCCTAGGTCGACGGCCAGGGCCGACCTTCACTTTCATTACGCCTTTAGGTCTCGCGACAAGTCCCAATGACTCGCGTACATGTTAGACTCCTTGGTCCGTGTTTCAAGACGGGTCCTAAGAGTACCCAAAGCAGTAGCGTCGCCGACCGGTATCGGTCTCCCGCGAGACCGCGGGAGACGTTCGCAGGCCTGTCGAAGGTGTACCGTACTGTAACCAACAGCGGGCCAGGACCGGGGACGGCGCGAAGTCCGTAACCTCCGAGTACCGTGGCGCGCGCTTGCGACGGTCTCGACGCACCGTGAATAGTGCGGCCTGATACCTTGCGCGTACCGCCGAGCAGCCGGCCGGGCGACCGAGGGTTTGTCGCGTGCCGTTTTATCGGCGACGCGACAGACACCGCACCCGGGCCGTAGACCGACACCCAGCGGGTCGCGACGTTTTACTTGGGGAGAAGTGCACGACGACGAGCTCCGGACATAGGCGCACGGTAGCGTGCCCGCGCGCGAGCCGCAAAAACTCCGCGGGACATCGCCGACCGACGCGAAGCCAGCGCCGCTGACGATGAATCTCCCCGTTCGATCTTTTGGGTTTCTTAGGTTTACCCCTGAACGGTTTCACGTACTCTTGAACTCTCTCTTCAAAGTTCTTTTCAACTTTCCCTCACGGTACTTGTTCGCTATCGGTCTCGTGGTCGTATTTAGCCTTAGATGGAGTTTACCACCCACTTAGAGCTGCACTCTCAAGCAACCCGACTCTAAGGAGAGATCCTCCCGAGGCGCGCACCGGTCGCTACGGGCCTGGCACCCTCTACGGGTAAGTGGCCCCATTCAAGATGGACTTGGACGCGACGCGGCACCTCGGGATAAGCGGATCCTCCCAAACACCACATTTCCCTGCGGCGGAACCGCGGGATTCGGTGCTGGGCTCTTTCCTGTTCGCTCGCCGCTACTAAGGAAATCCTGGTTAGTTTCTTTTCCTCCGCTTAATAATATGCTTAAATTCAGCGGGTAATCTCGCCTGCTCTGAGGTCGTCGCATAGTGAGTTTTCGTAGCCGTTTGCCTCCTCCGCGTCGCTCATCGTCGTCTCTCCTCTATAATATATATTATAAGAGGGAGAGAGAGAGAGCGTCGAACGAGAGAGCAGCAGCGGCAGCACACGAAATACGCGAGAAGGCAAATCGCCGGGGCGCTAACCGCACACACACTCGTTGGTGGTAATGGAGACGATATATCGCGGGGTTCGAGATTCTCGGCTCTCCCTTCTTTTTTATATACGAAATTCGGGCGGAATCGATTCGACGAGTACACGACGCGGCGCGCCGGTCCCCTTTATTCGCTTTACGAAAATTTCGTGGACTCGGACACGCGGTCGGCTCGCGATTCAAAACCCTTCTCCGTAAAGAGGTAAAGGATTACGAATGCTCTCTCCGCCGGACGACGACGCGCCGTATATTTCTCCGTAATACCGTTATGTGTGCGGGCAAGGGCGCCTCGGCATAAGACGCGCGAGCGCTATCGCACCGAGAGACGCGGCACAGAGTGCGAGAGCAGTCCGGTCAGTCTGTGTGATGTACGGAGAGGAGAGACGGTGAGACAAGCGCTACCTACTTTCGGGAGACAACGACGCACGCGCCGCTCTAGGGAAAGCGGTGCCATTCACCGTTCTGACCCTTTTTTTGGCCGTTTGATGCTCCCTTCGCTCTTACTCTCATCCCATTTCTCCTCGGCTCTCGCGTACACACACGACTTGGATACACAAACACGCTCACCATCTTAATTCGCGCATCATTCTCTGGGCGCGCGTTCGCCAACGTTTTACACGCTTGTGCGCTTCTCCTCCTCATTATTATTATTATTTCGGTGTGTCATTTCAGACGACGCCAGGATTTGCACCGCGGCCGGTCGGCGCGGCACAGACACCTCGGGCGAACGTCCAACGATCGCTCGTACGCCCATTGTAAGCGTTGCACAGGGCACAGGCGACGCGCGCGCCAATCTCTGGTCGCCCGCGTCGTGGCCGTGCGCGCTTTTCGGGCGCAAGCAGTTTAGGGGTACTAAAACGACCCTCAG
>NW_028189494.1:20068-21134 GCF_048542155.1 Nylanderia fulva
GCGCAGAACCTACCATCGACAGTTGATAAGGCAGACATTTGAAAGATGCGTCGCCGGTGCTAGGACCGTGCGATCAGCACAAAGTTATTCAGAGTCACCAAAATAAACGGTGGACGAACGGCGAGCCGCCTGCCACCGACTGGTTTTGATCTAATAAAAGCGTCCCTTCCATCACTGGTCGGGACTCTGTTTTGCATGTATTAGCTCTAGAATTACCACAGTTATCCAAGTAAATGTGGGTACAATCTAATGAACCATAACTGATTTAATGAGCACACACATTCTTACCTGAATACTTAAAAGAAGTTTCCATTGTGAACTATCAAGACAGTGACGGCGTAGCCGAATAATAAAAGCGAGATTATTGGACTACCCGACTCTTGAGCAGTGGATACTGTTTACAGTACAAGCTTCACACGCATGCGCGATAAAATAGCCCCAAATGCACCACCTTCGAAGGTGAGGCAAATAGAGCGTGCTCTTAATTGCTCCTTAGAGTATGCTCTAACGTGACGCGAACATCTAGTCGCCATCTTGTTTCCGGTGACACGAACGTATTGGAGCGCATTGGAGTGAGAAGGAGCATGTTAGGGCATGCGACGCGAACAAACCTTCGAAGTCATGCCGGCGGGGGCTATGCCCCTGGTAGGTTCAACCTTGCCGGATGAGTTTGGAAGGAGAGGACAGACTAAGAATGCACCAAACGTCTTAAGCCAAGGTGTAAGGCAACGTGCCGATGGCTGCTTGGCCACGAAGACGTGAAACAGCGCGGTCGCAAACGTTCCCTCTGGGGTACCTGCCGACCCCCCAGAGTAGCTAGGCTTGGTGATATCATGGAGGCTCTGAATCACTTGATACTTGTTCCTACCATACTCGTGGGATGAAAATAGAGAAAAATGAAAAAACTAAAAATACATTCAAACCAAAGTTAACGATGAAACACAAACCCGGAGATAAAGAACAGGACCCGTTCAAGAGAAGGGAGTCTATTCCCAGATCACCACCACCATCGGCGAAAATAATAACTGGAGGAATAAATAGGCCTTGCTTTAGCGCTTTGCTTGAA
>NW_028189495.1:0-21112 GCF_048542155.1 Nylanderia fulva
AGGTTTTACTTTCTATTTGATAACCTAAAGCAAATAGTTTGGTTTCAACAATTGGGGGAAAACGTATTTTTCAATGCCCAAAACCCTGAAACCGCGATAAAATCTAAATTTAAACCATTTTTTTTTTCCCCAAACTTAGTGCTTTGTTTTTTTAAAATTTTCCTTTTTCCCCAAAACTTTAATTTCCCAAACCCAGCCGCATTAGGGTGAGAAAAACCAAGGGAAATAAAACTCATTTAATGCGAGTGAGGCCAGAATAATTTGCATATACCAATCGTTTTTTCCACGAAACACAAATTTTTAAACGACCCCCTTTAAATATTTGTCATTGTTTTTGAAAAAAATTTTAAAAATATTAGGGGCAGTGGGGATTTGCGTAAAAAAATTTTGGGGGAAAAAACCGGTTTAAAATTTTACAATAATATAGTTTGGGTTCAAATAAAAAAACAATTTTACATTTGAATTAGCATATTCAAATTTGCGGCTTTCCCAAATTATTTTTAAAAAAGAAATTTTTTTTTTGGGGGCCCCCCATTATTCAAGGCGTAAAATTTTTTCAAATCCTATTGTTTTGGGGAAAATTAAAAAAATTTTTAACCAAAACGAAAAAAATTTTCGCTATTTTGTAAAAACGAAAAAAATTTTCCCTAAAAGCTCCCCTTTGGGTTTCTTAGGGTTCACTACTGCCCGTTGTAAAAAAAATATAAACAATATCAAAATAATTTTTTTACTTTCCGTCCCATATGAAATAAAAAAACCCAATATATATCTGTGTGTGTTTTGTATATATATAATAAAATATAACATAAAAAAAAATTTAAAAATTATAAGTAGGCAATAAGAGCCAAATCGGGGATGACAGTGCTTTTTCTAAAGGGGGAAAACTAAAGTTTTTCTTTTAAAAATTAAAAACCTTTTGCCCCAAGGCCCCAAATTTTTACTTGGCCCGGGCCCAAGATATAAAATTGGAAAAATTTCTTACAAGAGTTTTTTAATTTCCCAAAGGGTACCCCCTATTCCCCCCCAAAAAAAATTAAAGTGCGAGAAAAAAAATATAGATCCGAAAGTCGCAAATGGGGAAATTTCCCCCGGACCTTTCGTTGGGGGCCCCCCCGACTGCTCTTCCAACTGAGCAAATTCAGACCCTTTTCGATTCTATACTTTTCCCCTGTTATATATATTAAGGGTTGGAAAAAAACCCTTTAACCCAGCGTTTTAAAAATTTAAAGGGTTAAATTTGGGCCTTGAAATTATAAAAAAAATTTTAAACCCATATATAAAAAAGGGCAATAAGAGCCAAATCGCGGTTTGGACAGGGGGCGTTTTTCTAAAGAAACAAAATTTTTTTTCTTTAAATTAAATCCGGTGCACAAGGCCCCAAAATTTTTTATTTGGGACAGGGCCAAAATTTAAAAACTTTTTTTCCCTTTTGGGGGAAATGGGGGGATACAGGGAAAATTAAAAAAATCTCTTGAGAGTTTAATTCCAATTTTAAAATCTGGCCGTGCCCAAAGGGAAAAAATTTTGGGGGCCTTTGGGGCCACAGGTATTTAATTCTAACGAAAAAATTTATTTTTCTTTTAAGAATAAGGGCACGTCATCCGCGATTTGGCTCTTTTTCCCTCTTATAATTTTAAAATTTTAATTTTTTTAATTACAGACCTAGAAAAAACTCTTAATTTAACACGCTGGTTTAAAAAGGCGTTTATTTCCCAAAATAATAATAAACGAGAAAAGATAGAATGAAAGGATCGGAATAGTCGTTGGAATAGCAGTGGGGCCCCGGCAAGCGAAAGGTCTGGGGTTCGTTTCCCGATTCTGCGATTTTTGGGATCTTTTATTTTTCTCTCGCACTTTTTTTCTTTGGGGGGAATAGGGATAAAGGGAATTTTAAAAATCTTTTGTAGAGATTTTTTTCCAAATTTTTAATTTTGGGGCCGTGTCCAAGAAAAAATTTTGGGTTTCCCTTTGGGTCCCACAGGTTTTTAAATTCAAACGAAAAAATTTGTTTGGTTTAAAAATAAACGCCTGTCATCCGCGTTTTTGGCTCTTTTTTCCCTATTTATATATGTTAAATTTTTTTTATATATTACAGAGCCTAGTTAAACTTTTAAAATTTATACCCGCTGGTTTAAAGGCGTTTATTTCCCAAAACCAAAATATTAAAAACAGAGAAAAAAAATATAGAAAAAAAGGGATCTAAATTTAGCTCAGTTGGAAAGCGGGTCGCCCGGAAAAGCGAAAGGCTCGGGTTCGTTTCCCGTTCTGCGATTTTCGGATCTATTTTTTTCCCCTCCCCACTTTATTTTTTAGGGGAAAAAGGGGATACTTTTGGAAATTAAAAATTTTGTGAGATTTTTCCCAAATTTAAAATTTGGGGCCGGGGCCCAAAGAAAAAAAATTTTGGTTTCCCTTGGGCACGGGTATTTAAATTTAAACGAAAAAATTTATTTTTCTTTTAGAAAAACGCACTGTCTCCGCGATTTGGCTCTTATTGCCTATTTAATATTTTAAATTTTATTTAAAATTTTCCGGCCTATTTAAAAAACTCAATTTATACGCGGGTTTTTAAAGGGTTTTTTTCCCAAACATTAATATATATAACAGAGAAAAGTATAGAATAAAAAGGATCTGAATACCCTCAGTTGGAATGCGGTCCCCCGGAAAACAAAAGGTCTCGGGTTCGATTCCCGTTTCTGCGATTTTCGGATCATTTTTTCTCCCCCCATTTTATTTTTGGGGGGGAAATGGGGGATACATGGTTTAAAAAAATCTTTTTGTAGAAAAATTATTCCAATTTTATTTTTGGGGCCGTGTCCAAGAAAAATTTTTGGTCCCTTTTGGGGCACGGGGTTTTTAATTCTAACAAAAAAAATTTAGTTTCGTTTGGGAAAAACCCGACTTTCATCCGCGTTTTGGGGCTTTTATTGCCATCTTATAATTTTTAAATTTTAAATTTTTATATTTTTAAAAGGGGCCTATTTTAAACTCTTAATTTATCCACGCTGGTTAAAGGCTTTATTTACCAACTTAAATAAAAACAGGAAAAGTATAGAATCGAAAGGATTTTAATGCTCATTTGGAAATACCGTCCCCCGGCAAGCGAAAGGTCTGGGGTTTTCGTTCCCAAATTTTTGCGATTTGGGATCTATTTTTTTCTCCCCGCATTTTATTTCTTTGGGGGGGAATGGGGGATCCAGGGAAATTTAAAAAAACCCCTTTTTAGAGATTTTTCCCCAATTTTTATTTTGGGCCGTGTCCAAGAAAAAATTTGGGGGCCTTGTGCCCCCAAGGTTTTTAAATTTAAAACAAAAAAAATTTAGTTTCGTTTAGAATAACGCACTTTATCCGCGTTTTGGCCTCTTTTTCCCTATCTTATAAATTTTTAAAATTTAAAATTTTAAATTTACAGAGCCTATTTAAAAAACCTTTTTAATTTTATACACGCTGGCTTAAAGGGCTTTTATTTCCCAAAATTTAAATTTAAAATTAACAGAGAAAATATGAATCAAAAGGGAAGAAAGCTCATTTTTGGGAAGGGGCAGTCCCCCGGCAAGCGAAAGGTCTCGGGTTCCCCCCGATTCTGCGACTTTTCGGACTTATTTTTCTTTTCCCCTTTTATTTTTTTTGGGGGAATGGGGGTAGGGGGAAATTTTAAAAATTCTCTTGTAGAGATTTCCCAAATTTTTATATTTTGGGGCCGGCCAAGATATAAAATTGGGGAAAAATTTTTTAAAAAGGGGGATTTTTAATTCCATTTTACCCCCCCCCCTTCCCCCCAAAGAAAAAAAGTGCGAGAGAAAAATATTTGCCCAAATTTGCAGAATCGGGAATCGAACCCGGGGACCTTTCGGGGGGCCGGGCGATTTTTCCCCCTTTCCCAAATGAAACTATTCCCCCTCCTTTCCCCCCTTTTTTCTTTTTCTGTTTTATAAAATTTTTTTAAAGTTTTGGGAAAAAAAACCCCCTTTTAAACCCGCGTTAAAAATTTTTAAAAAGGGGTTTTAAAAAGGCCTGTAAATATAAATAAAAAAATTTTAATGAGACTTTCCTTTTCTCCTTCCCCTACTAAAATCATCGAGGTAAAAATTATCTAAAGTACGGGTAAAACGTTAACCTTTCAGGCGATTACTTCAACTAATATTAACTTCTTTCTATAAATTTCGTAATAAGATAATCGATAAATAACGCTTTTCAAACAAGATAAATTTTTGTTTAATAGCTCTAAAATAAATTTAAAATTACATAAAAATAAAATGAAATCCAACAAGATTATTCCTTATTAACCAAATAATAATCGAGAAAAAATCCGATTAAATGCAAATTTATGGAATCAACCCAGATTTCCTTTCGGCCGATCTCTTCCAACAGTATTAATCCTTCTCTATTCTTCTAATAAGTTGAAAAACCCTTACCAGTTAAATATTAACTGCCTTAAATTAAATAATTAAATATAAAGCAAAACCAATCCGATACTCTTTCTAAAACAAATTTCTAATAACCGGACACCCAATTTTAGGAACGGCCAAATTAAAATTGGAATAATCCAAAAATTTTTATCCAGTATCCCCTATTCCCAAGAAAACCGAAAAAATTAGTCCGAAAGCCCACAACGGAATAACCCACCTTTCCTTCGGGCGACTGTATTCCAATGCTTAATCCTCCTTTAAACTTCTTATATTATTTATTGGTAATAAAGTATAAACTTACTATAAATTAAGAATAAAGGTCGGTAAATATAATTAAAAACATATATAAGTGTAATAAAACCAAGCGGACAGACTATTTAAGAACAAATTTTTTTTTAGAATTAAAACTGCACAAGGCCAAATTTTTACTTGGACGGCCAAGTATAAATTGGAAAATCTTACAAATTTTTAATTCCATGTACCCTATACCCCTAAAGAAATAAGTGCGAGGAAAATATAATCCAAAGTCGCAGATCGAATCGAACCCGAACCTTTCCTCGGACCTCTTCCAATGTATTAAATCCTTTATCATCTTTCTGTTTAATTATTAATGTTGTAAATAACCTTTAAACTTATAAATTAAGAGTTAATGCTGAATATATAAATTAAATAAAATTTGATAGCAATCGAGAATGCGTATCTAAAAACTAATTTTTTCGTTAGAATTAATACCTGTCACAAGGCCCAAATTTTGACCGGCCAAGATATAATGGAATAATCTCTACAATTTTAATTCATTCCCCTTCCCAAAAATAAGTCAAGAAATATAGATCCAAGTCCAGAATCGGAATCGACCAGACTTCGCTGCCGGCGCTCTCCCACTGACTATTCATCTTCTATATTTTTTTTAAAATTAAGTGGTAAATAATTTACCTGTTAATATAATATTTAATATAAATAATAAAATGCAACACGATATTTTCTAATAACACTTCCAGGAAAATTTTTACGGAACGGCCAAGATATAAAATTGGAAATCTCTCAAAGATTTTTATTCCATGTATCCCCTATCCCCTAAGAAATAAAGTGCGAGAGAAAAAATAGATCCAAATCGCCCGAATCGGGACGAACCCGATCATCCTTCGTTCGGCACTCTTTTCAATGGTATAGCCTTTGCAGTTTAATAACTTTCTTTATATATATTAATTGGTAAATACAACGCAAGCCAGCGTTAAAATTAAATTAACTGGCCGACATTATTAAAATATAATTAACTTAAGATAAATAACCCAAATCGCGAGACAGTCCGTCATCTAAACGAAACAAATTTTTTCGTTACAATATACATCCTTGCACAAGAAATTTTTTTGACACGGCCAAGTATAAATTAATAATTTACAGATTTTTAATATTACATATCAAGAAATAAATGCGAGAAATTGATCCGAAATATATGAACGCACGGACCTTCCGGAACGTCTCCAATAATTAATCTTCATTTTATTTTCCTTATCTATTTCTAAATATCGGAGAAATATAGATCCGAAGTCAGCGTCGGAATCGTAACACGAGATTGCTTGCCGCGACTGCTCCACTGAGCATTAGATCCTTTCGATCTATTTTTCTCTGTTAAATATAAATACCTGTGCACAAGGCACCAAATTTTTACTTGGACACGGCCAAGATATAAATTGGAATAATCTCTACAAGAGATTTTAATTCATGTATCCCCTATTCCCCTAAAGAAATAAGTGCGAGAGAAAATATAGATCCGAAAGTCGCAGATCGGAATCGAACCCGAGACCTTTCGCTTGCCGGCGATGCTCTTCCACTGAGTATTCAGATCCTTTCGATTCTATACTTTTCTCTGTTATATATATTAATGTTGGTAATAAACGCCTTTAAGCCGCGTGTTAATTAAGTTTAACTAGGCTCTGTATATTAATATAATTTACAATATAAATCAATGACAACGCGGTAAGGCGTTATTCTAAACGAAAAAGGTGCTTTTTACTTGACGTTAGATAATTTAATTATTCCTTTATCCCTCAAGGCGGGAAAAAATTTAGTTTCGTTTAGAATAACGCACTGTCATCCGCGATTTGGCTCTTATTGCCTATCTTATATATGTTAAATTTATATTTATATATTACAGAGCCTAGTTAAACTCTTAATTTATACACGCTGGCTTAAAGGCGTTTATTTACCAACATTAATATATATAACAGAGAAAAGTATAGAATCGAAAGGATCTGAATAGCTCAGTTGGAAGAGCAGTCGCCCGGCAAGCGAAAGGTCTCGGGTTCGATTCCCGATTCTGCGACTTTCGGATCTATATTTTTCTCTCGCACTTTATTTCTTTAGGGGGAATAGGGGATACATGGAATTAAAAATCTCTTGTAGAGATTATTCCAATTTTATATCTTGGCCGTGTCCAAGTAAAAATTTGGTGCCTTGTGCACAGGTATTTAATTCTAACGAAAAAATTTAGTTTCGTTTAGAATAACGCACTGTCATCCGCGATTTGGCTCTTATTGCCTATCTTATATATGTTAAATTTATATTTATATATTACAGAGCCTAGTTAAACTCTTAATTTATACACGCTGGCTTAAAGGCGTTTATTTACCAACATTAATATATATAACAGAGAAAAGTATAGAATCGAAAGGATCTGAATAGCTCAGTTGGAAGAGCAGTCGCCCGGCAAGCGAAAGGTCTCGGGTTCGATTCCCGATTCTGCGACTTTCGGATCTATATTTTTCTCTCGCACTTTATTTCTTTAGGGGGAATAGGGGATACATGGAATTAAAAATCTCTTGTAGAGATTATTCCAATTTTATATCTTGGCCGTGTCCAAGTAAAAATTTGGTGCCTTGTGCACAGGTATTTAATTCTAACGAAAAAATTTAGTTTCGTTTAGAATAACGCACTGTCATCCGCGATTTGGCTCTTATTGCCTATCTTATATATGTTAAATTTATATTTATATATTACAGAGCCTAGTTAAACTCTTAATTTATACACGCTGGCTTAAAGGCGTTTATTTACCAACATTAATATATATAACAGAGAAAAGTATAGAATCGAAAGGATCTGAATAGCTCAGTTGGAAGAGCAGTCGCCCGGCAAGCGAAAGGTCTCGGGTTCGATTCCCGATTCTGCGACTTTCGGATCTATATTTTTCTCTCGCACTTTATTTCTTTAGGGGGAATAGGGGATACATGGAATTAAAAATCTCTTGTAGAGATTATTCCAATTTTATATCTTGGCCGTGTCCAAGTAAAAATTTGGTGCCTTGTGCACAGGTATTTAATTCTAACGAAAAAATTTAGTTTCGTTTAGAATAACGCACTGTCATCCGCGATTTGGCTCTTATTGCCTATCTTATATATGTTAAATTTATATTTATATATTACAGAGCCTAGTTAAACTCTTAATTTATACACGCTGGCTTAAAGGCGTTTATTTACCAACATTAATATATATAACAGAGAAAAGTATAGAATCGAAAGGATCTGAATAGCTCAGTTGGAAGAGCAGTCGCCCGGCAAGCGAAAGGTCTCGGGTTCGATTCCCGATTCTGCGACTTTCGGATCTATATTTTTCTCTCGCACTTTATTTCTTTAGGGGGAATAGGGGATACATGGAATTAAAAATCTCTTGTAGAGATTATTCCAATTTTATATCTTGGCCGTGTCCAAGTAAAAATTTGGTGCCTTGTGCACAGGTATTTAATTCTAACGAAAAAATTTAGTTTCGTTTAGAATAACGCACTGTCATCCGCGATTTGGCTCTTATTGCCTATCTTATATATGTTAAATTTATATTTATATATTACAGAGCCTAGTTAAACTCTTAATTTATACACGCTGGCTTAAAGGCGTTTATTTACCAACATTAATATATATAACAGAGAAAAGTATAGAATCGAAAGGATCTGAATAGCTCAGTTGGAAGAGCAGTCGCCCGGCAAGCGAAAGGTCTCGGGTTCGATTCCCGATTCTGCGACTTTCGGATCTATATTTTTCTCTCGCACTTTATTTCTTTAGGGGGAATAGGGGATACATGGAATTAAAAATCTCTTGTAGAGATTATTCCAATTTTATATCTTGGCCGTGTCCAAGTAAAAATTTGGTGCCTTGTGCACAGGTATTTAATTCTAACGAAAAAATTTAGTTTCGTTTAGAATAACGCACTGTCATCCGCGATTTGGCTCTTATTGCCTATCTTATATATGTTAAATTTATATTTATATATTACAGAGCCTAGTTAAACTCTTAATTTATACACGCTGGCTTAAAGGCGTTTATTTACCAACATTAATATATATAACAGAGAAAAGTATAGAATCGAAAGGATCTGAATAGCTCAGTTGGAAGAGCAGTCGCCCGGCAAGCGAAAGGTCTCGGGTTCGATTCCCGATTCTGCGACTTTCGGATCTATATTTTTCTCTCGCACTTTATTTCTTTAGGGGGAATAGGGGATACATGGAATTAAAAATCTCTTGTAGAGATTATTCCAATTTTATATCTTGGCCGTGTCCAAGTAAAAATTTGGTGCCTTGTGCACAGGTATTTAATTCTAACGAAAAAATTTAGTTTCGTTTAGAATAACGCACTGTCATCCGCGATTTGGCTCTTATTGCCTATCTTATATATGTTAAATTTATATTTATATATTACAGAGCCTAGTTAAACTCTTAATTTATACACGCTGGCTTAAAGGCGTTTATTTACCAACATTAATATATATAACAGAGAAAAGTATAGAATCGAAAGGATCTGAATAGCTCAGTTGGAAGAGCAGTCGCCCGGCAAGCGAAAGGTCTCGGGTTCGATTCCCGATTCTGCGACTTTCGGATCTATATTTTTCTCTCGCACTTTATTTCTTTAGGGGGAATAGGGGATACATGGAATTAAAAATCTCTTGTAGAGATTATTCCAATTTTATATCTTGGCCGTGTCCAAGTAAAAATTTGGTGCCTTGTGCACAGGTATTTAATTCTAACGAAAAAATTTAGTTTCGTTTAGAATAACGCACTGTCATCCGCGATTTGGCTCTTATTGCCTATCTTATATATGTTAAATTTATATTTATATATTACAGAGCCTAGTTAAACTCTTAATTTATACACGCTGGCTTAAAGGCGTTTATTTACCAACATTAATATATATAACAGAGAAAAGTATAGAATCGAAAGGATCTGAATAGCTCAGTTGGAAGAGCAGTCGCCCGGCAAGCGAAAGGTCTCGGGTTCGATTCCCGATTCTGCGACTTTCGGATCTATATTTTTCTCTCGCACTTTATTTCTTTAGGGGGAATAGGGGATACATGGAATTAAAAATCTCTTGTAGAGATTATTCCAATTTTATATCTTGGCCGTGTCCAAGTAAAAATTTGGTGCCTTGTGCACAGGTATTTAATTCTAACGAAAAAATTTAGTTTCGTTTAGAATAACGCACTGTCATCCGCGATTTGGCTCTTATTGCCTATCTTATATATGTTAAATTTATATTTATATATTACAGAGCCTAGTTAAACTCTTAATTAAAATTAATATTATATTAAAATATGTTTACAAAAATACTCATACATACATACATACATATATATAAAAAGAAATTTAAGTTCAATTTCAGCTATACGTCCTTTTTAATTAGTTAAACTAGAAATGTTCAATTTTTTCGAGATTCAATGAATGGCGCGCAAACTGAAAACTGACTTGCAGTTTTACTTTCAGCGAGAGAGAAAGTACGAAATAAACATGAAAACCTTGTCGCGTCACGTAGTACTCGTCGCAAGGACGAGGACGTTGTTCTTCTCGTGTCCGAGTATATTCGTTCCATTTTACAACCCCCATTGTCACTGTGGCGTGGTGAGCCTCCTACTGGATGCAATGACGCGGGTCTGTTGTGCGTCTCTTTTCTAAAGACATGACGCGAAGATGCGCCTCTCCCTGCCGCCCATCTTTTTCACAGCTGGTGCAGCGGAAAATGTGTTTACTCGGCAAACGTAAATTATTTAAAGACCTAGTTGGCCGTTTACGAGCAAAGTGGCACACGTCGCGGGTCACAATAAAATGAAATTATCCAATACTTTGATACACTTGCGTGTTACTTCTTCATGATTTTCTCGTACTCGACTGGAAACTTATTCTGCCTTAAGAATCCAGTTTATTTATCTTCTGTGGATTGTAATATACTTCTGAAAGTATAAATAAAGAATAATACATTTATTATGCGAGTTATACTTGAGCGACTTTTACATTAAATGCTCATTTATTGTCGCATTTGAATTGATATATACTTAATATCGACATAAATCTGGAACAATTAGCATCTGTTCCATTTAGCGCGGTTTAAATACACACAGCTGTCAAATTAATTATCAGAAATTAATGTCAGATGATAATACTCTTATTATATAAATAGTGTATGTACAAAAATTAAAGTACTATGATCTGGCATTAATTTCTGGTGATTAATTGAACAGCTATCTGTACTTAACCGCACTAATATATATATATATATATATATATATATATATATATATATATATATATGTGTATATATTAAGAGTTTAACTAGGCTCTGTAATATATAAATATAAATTTAACATATATAAGATAGGCAATAAGAGCCAAATCGCGGATGACAGTGCGTTATTCTAAACGAAACTAAATTTTTTCGTTAGAATTAAATACCTGTGCACAAGGCACCAAATTTTTACTTGGACACGGCCAAGATATAAAATTGGAATAATCTCTACAAGAGATTTTTAATTCCATGTATCCCCTATTCCCCCTAAAGAAATAAAGTGCGAGAGAAAAATATAGATCCGAAAGTCGCAGAATCGGGAATCGAACCCGAGACCTTTCGCTTGCCGGGCGACTGCTATTCCAACTGAGCTATTCAGATCCTTTCGATTCTATACTTTTCTCTGTTATATATATTAATGTTGGTAAATAAACGCCTTTAAGCCAGCGTGTATAAATTAAGAGTTTAACTAGGCTCTGTAATATATAAATATAAATTTAACATATATAAGATAGGCAATAAGAGCCAAATCGCGGATGACAGTGCGTTATTCTAAACGAAACTAAATTTTTTCGTTAGAATTAAATACCTGTGCCCAAGGCACCAAATTTTTACTTGGACACGGCCAAGATATAAAATTGGAATAATCTCTACAAGAGATTTTTAATTCCATGTATCCCCTATTCCCCCTAAAGAAATAAAGTGCGAGAGAAAAATATAGATCCGAAAGTCGCAGAATCGGGAATCGAACCCGAGACCTTTCGCTTGCCGGGCGACTGCTCTTCCAACTGAGCTATTCAGATCCTTTCGATTCTATACTTTTCTCTGTTATATATATTAATGTTGGTAAATAAACGCCTTTAAGCCAGCGTGTATAAATTAAGAGTTTAACTAGGCTCTGTAATATATAAATATAAATTTAACATATATAAGATAGGCAATAAGAGCCAAATCGCGGATGACAGTGCGTTATTCTAAACGAAACTAAATTTTTTCGTTAGAATTAAATACCTGTGCACAAGGCACCAAATTTTTACTTGGACACGGCCAAGATATAAAATTGGAATAATCTCTACAAGAGATTTTTAATTCCATGTATCCCCTATTCCCCCTAAAGAAATAAAGTGCGAGAGAAAAATATAGATCCGAAAGTCGCAGAATCGGGAATCGAACCCGAGACCTTTCGCTTGCCGGGCGACTGCTATTCCAACTGAGCTATTCAGATCCTTTCGATTCTATACTTTTCTCTGTTATATATATTAATGTTGGTAAATAAACGCCTTTAAGCCAGCGTGTATAAATTAAGAGTTTAACTAGGCTCTGTAATATATAAATATAAATTTAACATATATAAGATAGGCAATAAGAGCCAAATCGCGGATGACAGTGCGTTATTCTAAACGAAACTAAATTTTTTCGTTAGAATTAAATACCTGTGCACAAGGCACCAAATTTTTACTTGGACACGGCCAAGATATAAAATTGGAATAATCTCTACAAGAGATTTTTAATTCCATGCCCGCATGTTCCGCTGATCGCACATTAACAACCGCTCTCTTTGTTACAATTTTTTGCGGTCAAATCTATTATCCGCGACAATGCCCAGCCGCTACGCTATCGCGTTCCTGGAACTCTTCTAGCGATGCTAGCGTGGGCTCGATTACGCGGCGCTCGTACCACTCGCGTACATCGGACGTGCGAAAGAGTTCAAAGTTTCTCGTGTTAATACTTTTATTGGCGCGCTTGTCACCGGACACAAATTCACCGTTGAAAACAGTGTTCACTTTTACACTGATGTGTCTCTGCAGCACATTCTCCACGTTCTCGACTACAATGTCTGCGGCATTTTCCAAAAACTGACGCGGTTCGATGTGGTCTGCGTTAATTATCGCCCTGGTCAGTATACGGCTATCGAACGCCGTATCGATTTCGCGCCAAACGAGTCTTTGCGCGTTATTGCCGCCGCCACTGAATCCGCTACCACTAGGCATGGATTCACCGACATACCGTCTCTGCAAGCGCACCTTTGCACCCTCGAGTCGCGCTATTCTTGTCACCAGAGATTGTCTATGTCCAGTCCAATCGAGAGACGCGGACGCTTGGCACGGCTGCGTTCTTCCAGCTCTTCGATAAATTCTTCGCACTCTTGCAGCCATCCGAAATATTCGCCCAAGTTAGCAACTTGGCGAGAACGCTCCAACAGGTCGCGCTCAACGTTCTCCATTTTTGTAAAAAATTCACTTTTTCACACTTATTACAAAAAAAACTTCTTTGCACACTAAACTTTTTTTTCTTGCACCTCAAATGAAGAGAGCGTGCGCTCGCCAGTGGTACTATGGCCCGGCAGCTGCATCGGTCCTCATTATATATCCCGATCATCCCTTTGTTCGTGGGGATGATGATGCAATTGTTAATTCGCGAGAAATATTTGTGCAATATCTTATCTTGGATTTTCAGAGAAAATTTAGATATCGCTGATAATTCTTAGAAATACATAGCTAAGGCCGCCATTTCATTTCACCCCGTCGGATCGACACGTCGGATCGGATTGACACGCGCAAACATGTCGCAACCTGTATGTATCAACCCGCTTGATTGTCGGCAAACCTTTTGTTCTTAATAATTCGCAGAATTATCTTATCTTATTTTCGGAGAAAATTTAGATATCGCTGATAATTCTTAGAAATACATAGATAAGGCCGCCATTTCATTTCACCCCGTCGGATCGACACGTCGGATCGGATTGACATGTCGCAACTTGTATGTATCAACCCGCTTGATTGTCGGCAAACCTTTTGTTCTTAATAATTCGCAGAATTATCTTATCTTATTTTTGGAGAAAATTTAGATATCGCTGTAATAGATATCTTATCTTGGATTTTCGGAGAAAATTTAGATATCCAATTGTCGGCGCTCGATCCAAGCCTGAAACGGCGGCAGCCATTCGCAGAATTTTTATCTTATCTTGTTTATGAAAACTTAGATACCGCTCAAGCTTATCTTATCTTGTTTATGAAAACTTTGATACCTTACAAAGACGCCGCTTATCTTATCTTTGATACCTTACAAAGACGCCGCTTATCTTATCTTATCTTGTTTATGAACATATCAGGTAACATGATCCCCTTATCTTATCTTGTTTATAAACATATCAGGTAACATGATCCCCTTATCAGGTAACATGATCCCCTTATCAGGTTATCTGATATGTTTATAAACAAAAGATAAGCTTATCTACTAATAAGACCCCCTCCCCCGCGTGACGTCACCCCCCTCGCCCCCGATTCCCCCCCCCCCCCCCGCCCCTCACCAACCCTCATTGCCCCTGGTCTAGAACTCCCCTAGTATACCTACTTAAGTTGCTATATAATGTCAAGTAAATTAAAAACTGATGTCAAGATTAAAAGGCGAAATACATTGACATTAAATTTAAATCATCAATCATAGCTCGACACGAACAGTCCACACTGATTGCAAAAATCATATAGCTAATACGGTTAATCTATATTATTTTAAAATTATTATTAATAACTCAGAGTGGCGCTTCGAAATTGCTCTAAACCAACCGCTCTTCGTTGGTCGGCGAAAGGCTGTTAGTCCGGCAATAAACTTGTCCATCCTCCCCAAGTTTTTTAAGATGTTATGAACTGAATTTATGAAATTTTTTTTTTTAAATATAAAGTTAAAAATTGACTTATGTATGTGTAAAAAATTAAGAATTAAAAATTTAAAAAAATTAGCTAATTGTTGCTTACAGTTGTGTTCGAATAAAGAAATATGACCATGACTTCAATTTTTGCTGAATGTATTACTTGACTGATGTCGCATCGTTGAATATATAGGTGTCAAGTCGCAAAAAAACATAAATATTATAATAAGTCTAACGATTTCCTATTTCTTCTAAAATGTCAAAATAAGCGTTGTTGAGCAATTCAGTGTCTGTATTATTATTTATACCAAGTTTTTGTTCTTTTATGTGTATCATCTCCGAGATAAGTCTTTTGTGGTAGTTAAATTCAATATCAAGTATTTTGACGTTATTCCAATCAAAAGCATGCTTTTTATCGATAATATGTTCCGAGACCACCGAATGCTTAGAAGAATCAAATTTAATGTTACTTATACAGGTATGCTCCTTTAGTCTAGTACGTAATTTTCTTTTGGTTTGCCCAACGTATGAGGCTTCACAGTCTTTACAATTAATTGTGTAGACGACATTATTATTGTTACTATGCGCATTTTTGTCCTCATGGACTCTGATGAATTTGTTAAGATTATTGAGACAACGGTACCCTACTCTAAAATCTGATTTCTTAATTATCGATGCCATTGTTTCCGAGATTGACCGAGATGTTATTAATATAAGGAATGACAAAAAATTTTTTGTCATTTCCCTCTATAATTTCCTTTTTTCTATTGTTGTTGAACTTCAAATTATTTACTACTTTTATTCTCTTATTAATTTCTTTAAAAATTAAATGAATAGGGTAACCGTTGTCCAACAATGTTTCAATACACAGTTCTAAATTTTTTTTGTGATATATGGGATGAGATAATAACAATGCTCTATCAATCAGATTATAAATCACTCCTATTTTATGGCACATGGGGTGATTCGATAAAAAAGATAGTACTCTGTCTGAACACGTCTTTTTTTGAAACCAGTCTAAATGTATGATGTTGTCAATAATCTTAATGTTTAAATCTAAGAAATTTATGCTTCTATTCATTTCGTATTCAACCGTAAATTGTAATCGTTGATGGTAACTATTAAACTTGTTCAATATACTATCTATCTTATTTTTTGGTGCCAACATAATAATGTCATCTACATATCTGTAATACATTCCGATATTAAAATCCAGTGTGTTAATAATCGATTCCTCCAGATCTTGCATAACGATATTAGCAATTATTGGCGATAACGGTGAGCCCACAGGCGTGCCATAAACTTGTTTGTAAACAATGTCATTAAATGTAAAATATGTTGACGACAGTATAAATTTAATCATGGCAATGAATTCATTTTTTGGAATTAATGTATGTGTGTTAATATCGTTCCATCTATTGTTCACACTTTCAATTGCAAGATCTATCGGAATGTTAGTGAAGAATGAAACCACGTCTAACGATATTAGAATATCCTCCGCACTAATTTTTTTACCCGCTAGCTTGCTATATAATTTAAAACTGTTATTTACATTGCTTTTTACTGTAGGAACACTGTTTGATATAATTTTATGTAAAAATGTGGCAATCGAGTAGAGCGTGGTATTAATTGATGACACAATAATTCTAAATGGAGTATTCTCCTTGTGTATTTTTGGGAGACCATAGCATTTTGGGAGAAGGGAATCGCTGGAACGTAGTGAAAAATATTTTTTGTTGGAAATATACCCTTTTCTTTGCTATTTTTTGAGAGTGTCGTTTAGTTCTTTTTCTATTCTAAAGGATGGATTCTTTTTTATGATAGAATAGGTGCTATTGTCATCAAGTAAGCACTCCATCTTATCAGTGTAATATTTTTTTGTCATTGCGACTGTTGCATTACCCTTATCGGCCCTTGTAAAGAGAATATCAGGATTATTAAGGCAATATTTCTTTGTGTATTTATGCATATATATCAATTCATTATGAATTGAATTTAATTTAGTTTTGCCATGTAAAAAGTTGGAAAGTTGTGGAATCAAATTGTTGCGCAATGTTTTTAAATTTTTGATGTTATGACTGGTGGAATTTCCTTCCATATCCTTGATAAACTCGTGTATGGCCAACTTTTTATCATTATTAAACGGCAGGCCAAATTTGCCCCCAAATTGTAATAAATTAGAAACATTGGAAGGAATTACTGTGTCAGTCAAATTAATAAACCATTTTTTGTTAGTACTATTTAATGGATTAATATGTTTGTCCCTAAATTTGTTTGGAGATATGACAGTGTCTTTGTTATTTATGTTATTGTTTGCTGAAACTATTGACCGCGATATGTCTATGTTGTTAATAGGGTAATTAAGTTTAATCGGTTTAATATTTTTAAAATATTCCTCTTGTTTCCTTTTAAATAGAAAATTAAATTTGTTCTTATGTTTGTAATGTAGTCTATTATAAAACTTGTCAAACGAGATAAGATGGTGTTTTAAAATTTCGTTCCATATATATACCGGAAGATTATTAGCCACATATCTTGACATCTCATGAAGTTTTCTATGTAATAAATTGATTAATCTATACAAGTCTCTGATTTCAATATTTAAATCTAAATCGTAAAATAGGCGTAAAGAGGCATACGCGGATGTTGCTGCGTACATTTCCAAACTAAACTACGTTTCCAACGAAACTAAGTTTTCGTTGGAAATAAACCGTGCACAAGGCACGTATTATTCTCGGTGTACTACCAAGACTTTAAAATTTGAAATAATCTCTTACTTGAGATTTAATTTCAAAAATATAAATTTAAAGTGTAAGACAGGCAATAAGGGCCAAATCGCGGATGACAGTGCGTTATCCCAACGAAACTAAATTTTTTCGTTAGAATTAAATACCTGTGCACAAGGCACCAAATTTTACTTGGTCACGGCCAAGATTTAAAATTGGAATAATCTCTACAAGAGATTTAATTCCATACATTCCCTGTTTCTCCCTAATCTCTCTAGGAAATAAATGCGAGAGAAAAATATAGATCCGAAAGTCGCTGAATCAAGAATCGAATAATTTAATTTCAAAAACCCCTTAATCCCCCTACGGAAATAAATAAATAAATGCGAGAGAAAATTATAGATCCGAAAGTCGCTGAATTTCTAATTTTTATCATAATTAATATTTAATAATTTAATATTTTAACTCAAAGATTATTATCTTTAATTTTCTCCGACATTTTTGCTGAAAAAAAAAGAAACCATTTTCAAATTAGTCAGAAAATTCATCCTTAATTCATGATTCAATCTTTAATGAATACCCTATACAATTAGTGTTGCTTGCTTTTCAAGTCTGACATAAGCAAAATTTGTCGTAATTATTAATTACTAATTAGCAAAGACAAGAGTGTTTAGTTTTATTTTTTATTTCTTGCTCTCTCACACACACAGAAAAATTCATTATTCGGATACAAATTAGAAATCGAATCCATAAGATAATGACCCGAAAGATTTGATTCGAATCAATTCGGATATTCGGATTTTGAACTTATGGATTATTCTATTCAAATATTCGGATTTAAAATCCGGATAATATCATTATCCGAATAATCGGATATCCGGATATCTATAGATTTGGGCGAAATTGTCAACTCTAAATTTACTACCCTATATTCCACATATAGACTATTGCTGTGTAGCTTATACAAACATGACATCGGAGCTTGCTCGAAAACTTTACAGAGCGATTTATGCATACATTAGATTCATATTCAAGATCAGAGTCGACGAACACATAACACTATACTATGACAGGCTACGTTGACTGAAGATAGGATCTCGTAGAGCTTATTTTGTGGGATGTCTTATTTACAATATACTTGAAACTAAATTATCTGGTCCTCTTTTCTCGTGTTATAAGTATAGAACACTGACTTCGGACAGAGCTACCAGGGCGCCTGCAGACAATTTATTTCAACCTCACTGCGTGACAGAATTATACAAACGCTTGTTTAGGTTAACCTGTATCAGATTTTAGAATGAGTTCCCAGCAGAAATTAGGAAAGCGAAAACAAAAAAAGGATTTCCAATTTAAGCTCTATGCGCATTTACTACTTCATTCTTCCGACTTAACAGGTGCAAGTAGTGAATGAAGGAATCTATCTCTTTGGCATATCTGTAATTATTAAAATAAAATTCTCTTTGTCTTAATGTATTTACTTACTATTTTCATACTTATGAGTATTTTTGTGTGTTTTTTATCTCACTTTGCGCTTACTTACCTTGGTTTATAATGTGCTATTGTAATACTTTTGTATTTTATTTTTTATTTTTCCTATATTTTAAATTTTATTTTATGTATGATTCTATCTATATTTTATATTTCATTTTTCTATTGTTATAGCCCTAAATAGCTATAACTTTTCGTATTACACCTGCCTGGCGACGAGCACTGACCGCGTAAGAACGCAGACGTTGCAGGTGGCATGCGACCCAAAAAAAAGTTGCTTAAGTGCAAGCAAAGCAAAAGGACTTTGGACTTCCTTCGCTTGTACATAAGGAGTCGACCTAAAAAGGCACCCCTTCTGGTCAAAAGGTAACAATATAAAAACGGAAAGAAGACGCACCCCGGGCAGTCGCTCATCGCACGATAGTCAACGATATACTTACGCACGTAGCACGAAAAGTCAGCGGTAACGTCGACGCGTACGCAAGATAAGAATACGAAGGTTGTGAAATAGACGTAGTAACAAGTATACGATTTCAATACTTTAATAGAGCGACAGTGATATTTAATAAAGTCCGACACAACTCCTGGCGCATCGGATTTTTATTCCCTATTTGGCGCAACCCTTTGCGCCTATCTTGAGGTACACAACATTTGGTGGCAGCGGTGGAATCGCGCTGAAGAACCGCCAGGAACGGACCGGACGACCTAAAAAAATAAGTATAAAACTCAGGTACGTTGAGAAATAATCGACAGCATAAAGACTTGCACACGTAACAAGCAAAGCAGGCACGTTAGTTAATCTGGAAGACAGCTGACGGACAAGCAGCATCGTGTCACACATACATAGATTTGACGCATCAGCAGAAATAAAGTAGGCCGCCAGCCAAGGACCAACGCGACCTACGACAACTCCACGGACGATGCATCGTAAACGAGCAACAACCCAACGGATCACCTTACAACGCCGGGGCCACCAGCCGTATTAGCATCACCGAGCAATTACAGCGTCAGCGACCAAGTGACACAACGTGCGACCATAATATTGTAAGTCCGAATTTTTTAATTGTATACACACTTGCGTGAATGTCGGGAGAGAGCGTATCCCGAAGGAAATTAGAAAGCGAATACTCATACGAAAGCGAGAACAAATTGCCCGCGAACATTACCGTTAAGCGCGAATTTCCCTTCGAGAGTTTTGACAAAAGTTTAATCGCGAAGCAACCCGCAGAAGCTAAACCGAGTAATAAGGAACTCAAGATAAGGGTGAGTCGAACCCCTAGTAACTTGTCACAGAGAAGTCAATTCTCCCTGACCTTGTACGACAGTGCCATTTTCGATCCATGCGAATACCGTACTAACATAATACGAACACCACCGAACGGCACAATGAATGTATCTGAGGGGGCCATTAACCGTGAAATTAATCACTTACGAGATACCATAACCCGCGGCAATGAACAAGTCGTAGAAGCCGACGTGCATAGGCCCCCTGAAAAACGCGGGACAGAAGTAGACAATCCCCTACTACGCTAAATAACACAAGGAATGCGCGAGTTACGCATGGAGATGCGAGCGGAAATAGATGCCATGCGGGAACAAATGCGTAGGGAGATACGCGAGTCAATGTCCCACGGGGGAGAATCGGATGACAGCCGCCGAGAGCTCCACGGAAACACGCAAAATAGAGACACGGGCAGGAACCCTAATAACCGAGAAAACTCTCGAGATCCGGATGAAATTAGGAGGTGCGACACACGCAAAAGTATGCCCGTTAGAAATGGGGGCAGATATCGCGACCACTGGGATGAGCACTACAAACGAGACGCGGATGGGAATCAGGAAGACTATTATAATTTGCGAGGAAGTACACGCGATCGGAGTCCGGGAAGTCGGTATCATAGGCGACGGGGTCCCCGAACACTCTCGTGACCGGGAGGCAGATGAAGACAGCGAGCCCCATGCAGCATATAGACAGAGCAGGCGCGACATCCGAAACCGACGAAATAATACGCGGCGGAACATGTCATTAAAAGCGGTTATGATACCCGAATTCGATGGAACGACACGGACTCGGTTACAAGAATTTTTGAATTCTTGCACGTACGCGATTCAAAATATTCAGACCGAGGATGAAGATTCGTTAGTCCAAGGGATATTGTTTACGAAACTACGGGGGAAAGCTATAAAAGTCGTAGAAACACGCGACATACAAACGTTCGGGGAATTAAGGAAATAGCTGGAAAATTCATATCAAAGCGGACGGAGTACCGCGACATTACAAGTAGATTTCAATTTACTTAA